>NW_026453674.1:0-250171 GCF_943734755.1 Anopheles moucheti
TTTTATGCAAAAACTGTCTATTTCAACTAAATTGATCCATCCAAAACGAACTTTGTACTTTGCTATGAAGTTCCACCAGGAATGAGTTTTCATGCAAAAACTGTCTATTTCAACTAACTTTGTAAATCCAAAACGAACTTTGTACTTTGCTATGAAGTTCCACCTGGAATGAGTTTTCATGCAAAAACTGTCTATTTCAACTAACTTTGTCCATCCAAAACGAACTTTGTACTTTGCTATGAAGTTCCACCAGGAATAAGTTTTTATGCAAAAACTGTCTATTTCAACTAAATTGATCCATCCAAAACGAACTTTGTACTTTGCTATGAAGTTCCACCAGGAATGAGTTTTCATGCAAAAACTGTCTATTTCAACTAACTTTGTCCATCCAAAACGAACTTTGTACTTTGCTGTGAAGTTCCACCAGGAATGAGTTTTCATGCAAAAACTGTCTATTTCAACTAAATTGATCCATCCAAAACGAACTTTGTACTTTGCTATGAAGTTCCACCAGGAATGAGTTTTTATGCAAAAACTGTCTATTTCAACTAACTTTGTCCATCCAAAACGAACTTTGTACTTTGCTATGAAGTTCCACCAGGAATGAGTTTTCATGCAAAAACTGTCTATTTCAACTAAATTGATCCATCCAAAACGAACTTTGTACTTTGCTATGAAGTTCCACCAGGAATGAGTTTTCATGCAAAAACTGTCTATTTCAACTAACTTTGTCCATCCAAAACGAACTTTGTACTTTGCTATGAAGTTCCACCAGGAATGAGTTTTCATGCAAAAACTGTCTATTTCAACTAAATTGATCCATCCAAAACGAACTTTGTACTTTGCTATGAAGTTCCACCAGGAATGAGTTTTCATGCAAAAACTGTCTATTTTAACTAAATTGATCCATCCAAAACGAACTTTGTACTTTGCTATGAAGTTCCACCAGGAATGAGTTTTCATGCAAAAACTGTCTATTTCAACTAACTTTGTCCATCCAAAACGAACTTTGTACTTTGCTATGAAGTTCCACCAGGAATGAGTTTTCATGCAAAAACTGTCTATTTCAACTAAATTGATCCATCCAAAACGAACTTTGTACTTTGCTATGAAGTTCCACCTGGAATGAGTTTTCATGCAAAAACTGTCTATTTCAACTAACTTTGTCCATCCAAAACGAACTTTGTACTTTACTATGAAGTTCCACCAGGAATGAGTTTTCATACAAAAACTGTCTATTTCAACTTAAATCGTCCATCCAAAACGAACTTTGTACTTTGCTATGAAGTTCCACCAGGAATGAGTTTTTATGCAAAAACTGTCTATTTCAACTAACTTTGTCCATCCAAAACGAACTTTGTACTTTGCTATGAAGTTCCACCAGGAATGAGTTTTCATGCAAAAACTGTCTATTTCAACTAACTTTGTCCATCCAAAACGAACTTTGTACTTTGCTATGAAGTTCCACCAGGAATGAGTTTTCATGCAAAAACTGTCTATTTCAACTAACTTTGTCCATCCAAAACGAACTTTGTACTTTGCTATGAAGTTCCACCAGGAATGAGTTTTCATGCAAAAACTGTCTATTTCAACTAACTTTGTCCATCCAAAACGAACTTTGTACTTTGCTATGAAGTTCCACCAGGAATGAGTTTTTATGCAAAAACTGTCTATTTCAACTAAATTGATCCATCCAAAACGAACTTTGTACTTTGCTATGAAGTTCCACCAGGAATGAGTTTTTATGCAAAAACTGTCTATTTCAACTAAATTGATCCATCCAAAACGAACTTTGTACTTTGCTATGAAGTTCCACCAGGAATGAGTTTTCATGCAAAAATTATCTATTTCAACTAACTTTGTCCATCCAAAACGAACTTTGTACTTTGCTATGAAGTTCCACCAGGAATGAGTTTTTATGCAAAAACTGTCTATTTCAACTAAATTGATCCATCCAAAACGAACTTTGTACTTTGCTATGAAGTTCCACCAGGAATGAGTTTTTATGCAAAAACTGTCTATTTCAACTAAATTGATCCATCCAAAACGAACTTTGTACTTTGCTATGAAGTTCCACCAGGAATGAGTTTTCATGCAAAAACTGTCTATTTCAACTAACTTTGTCCATCCAAAACGAACTTTGTACTTTGCTATGAAGTTCCACCAGGAATGAGTTTTCATGCAAAAACTGTCTATTTCAACTAAATTGATCCATCCAAAACGAACTTTGTACTTTGCTATGAAGTTCCACCAGGAATGAGTTTTTATGCAAAAACTGTCTATTTCAACTAAATTGATCCATCCAAAACGAACTTTGTACTTTGCTATGAAGTTCCACCAGGAATGAGTTTTCATGCAAAAACTGTCTATTTCAACTAACTTTGTAAATCCAAAACGAACTTTGTACTTTGCTATGAAGTTCCACCTGGAATGAGTTTTCATGCAAAAACTGTCTATTTCAACTAACTTTGTCCATCCAAAACGAACTTTGTACTTTGCTATGAAGTTCCACCAGGAATGAGTTTTTATGCAAAAACTGTCTATTTCAACTAAATTGATCCATCCAAAACGAACTTTGTACTTTGCTATGAAGTTCCACCAGGAATGAGTTTTCATGCAAAAACTGTCTATTTCAACTAACTTTGTCCATCCAAAACGAACTTTGTACTTTGCTGTGAAGTTCCACCAGGAATGAGTTTTCATGCAAAAACTGTCTATTTCAACTAAATTGATCCATCCAAAACGAACTTTGTACTTTGCTATGAAGTTCCACCAGGAATGAGTTTTTATGCAAAAACTGTCTATTTCAACTAACTTTGTCCATCCAAAACGAACTTTGTACTTTGCTATGAAGTTCCACCAGGAATGAGTTTTCATGCAAAAACTGTCTATTTCAACTAAATTGATCCATCCAAAACGAACTTTGTACTTTGCTATGAAGTTCCACCAGGAATGAGTTTTCATGCAAAAATTATCTATTTCAACTAACTTTGTCCATCCAAAACGAACTTTGTACTTTGCTATGAAGTTCCACCAGGAATGAGTTTTCATGCAAAAACTGTCTATTTCAACTAACTTTGTCCATCCAAAACGAACTTTGTACTTTGCTATGAAGTTCCACCAGGAATGAGTTTTCATGCAAAAACTGTCTATTTCAACTAAATTGATCCATCCAAAACGAACTTTGTACTTTGCTATGAAGTTCCACCAGGAATGAGTTTTCATGCAAAAACTGTCTATTTCAACTAACTTTGTCCATCCAAAACGAACTTTGTACTTTGCTATGAAGTTCCACCAGGAATGAGTTTTCATGCAAAAACTGTCTATTTCAACTAAATTGATCCATCCAAAACGAACTTTGTACTTTGCTATGAAGTTCCACCAGGAATGAGTTTTTATGCAAAAACTGTCTATTTCAACTAAATTGATCCATCCAAAACGAACTTTGTACTTTGCTATGAAGTTCCACCAGGAATGAGTTTTCATGCAAAAACTGTCTATTTCAACTAACTTTGTAAATCCAAAACGAACTTTGTACTTTGCTATGAAGTTCCACCTGGAATGAGTTTTCATGCAAAAACTGTCTATTTCAACTAACTTTGTCCATCCAAAACGAACTTTGTACTTTGCTATGAAGTTCCACCAGGAATGAGTTTTTATGCAAAAACTGTCTATTTCAACTAAATTGATCCATCCAAAACGAACTTTGTACTTTGCTATGAAGTTCCACCAGGAATGAGTTTTCATGCAAAAACTGTCTATTTCAACTAACTTTGTCCATCCAAAACGAACTTTGTACTTTGCTGTGAAGTTCCACCAGGAATGAGTTTTCATGCAAAAACTGTCTATTTCAACTAAATTGATCCATCCAAAACGAACTTTGTACTTTGCTATGAAGTTCCACCAGGAATGAGTTTTTATGCAAAAACTGTCTATTTCAACTAACTTTGTCCATCCAAAACGAACTTTGTACTTTGCTATGAAGTTCCACCAGGAATGAGTTTTTATGCAAAAACTGTCTATTTCAACTAAATTGATCCATCCAAAACGAACTTTGTACTTTGCTATGAAGTTCCACCAGGAATGAGTTTTCATGCAAAAATTATCTATTTCAACTAACTTTGTCCATCCAAAACGAACTTTGTACTTTGCTATGAAGTTCCACCAGGAATGAGTTTTCATGCAAAAACTGTCTATTTCAACTAACTTTGTCCATCCAAAACGAACTTTGTACTTTGCTATGAAGTTCCACCAGGAATGAGTTTTCATGCAAAAACTGTCTATTTCAACTAAATTGATCCATCCAAAACGAACTTTGTACTTTGCTATGAAGTTCCACCAGGAATGAGTTTTCATGCAAAAACTGTCTATTTCAACTAACTTTGTCCATCCAAAACGAACTTTGTACTTTGCTATGAAGTTCCACCAGGAATGAGTTTTCATGCAAAAACTGTCTATTTCAACTAAATTGATCCATCCAAAACGAACTTTGTACTTTGCTATGAAGTTCCACCAGGAATGAGTTTTCATGCAAAAATTATCTATTTCAACTAACTTTGTCCATCCAAAACGAACTTTGTACTTTGCTATGAAGTTCCACCAGGAATGAGTTTTCATGCAAAAACTGTCTATTTCAACTAACTTTGTCCATCCAAAACGAACTTTGTACTTTGCTATGAAGTTCCACCAGGAATGAGTTTTCATACAAAAACTGTCTATTTCAACTTAAATCGTCCATCCAAAACGAACTTTGTACTTTGCTATGAAGTTCCACCAGGAATGAGTTTTTATGCAAAAACTGTCTATTTCAACTAACTTTGTCCATCCAAAACGAACTTTGTACTTTGCTATGAAGTTCCACCAGGAATGAGTTTTCATACAAAAACTGTCTATTTCAACTTAAATCGTCCATCCAAAACGAACTTTGTACTTTGCTATGAAGTTCCACCAGGAATGAGTTTTTATGCAAAAACTGTCTATTTCAACTAACTTTGTCCATCCAAAACGAACTTTGTACTTTGCTATGAAGTTCCACCAGGAATGAGTTTTCATGCAAAAACTGTCTATTTCAACTAACTTTGTCCATCCAAAACGAACTTTGTACTTTGCTATGAAGTTCCACCAGGAATGAGTTTTCATGCAAAAACTGTCTATTTCAACTAACTTTGTTCATCCAAAACGAACTTTGTACTTTGCTATGAAGTTCCACCAGGAATGAGTTTTCATGCAAAAACTGTCTATTTCAACTAAATTGATCCATCCAAAACGAACTTTGTACTTTGCTATGAAGTTCCACCAGGAATGAGTTTTCATGCAAAAACTGTCTATTTCTACTAAATTGATCCATCCAAAACGAACTTTGTACTTTGCTATGAAGTTCCACCAGGAATGAGTTTTTATGCAAAAACTGTCTATTTCAACTAAATTGATCCATCCAAAACGAACTTTGTACTTTGCTATGAAGTTCCACCAGGAATGAGTTTTCATGCAAAAATTATCTATTTCAACTAACTTTGTCCATCCAAAACGAACTTTGTACTTTGCTATGAAGTTCCACCAGGAATGAGTTTTCATGCAAAAACTGTCTATTTCAACTAAATTGATCCATCCAAAACGAACTTTGTACTTTGCTATGAAGTTCCACCAGGAATGAGTTTTCATGCAAAAACTGTCTATTTCAACTAACTTTGTCCATCCAAAACGAACTTAGTACTTTGATATGAAGTTCCACCAGAAGTGTGTTTTCATACAAAAACTGTTAATTACAATTAACTTTGTCCATCCAAAACGAACTTTGTACTTTGATATGAAGTTCCACCAGGAATGAGTTTTTATGCAAAAACTGTCTATTTCAACTAAATTGATCCATCCAAAACGAACTTTGTACTTTGCTATGAAGTTCCACCAGGAATGAGTTTTCATGCAAAAACTGTCTATTTCAACTAACTTTGTCCATCCAAAACGAACTTTGTACTTTGCTGTGAAGTTCCACCAGGAATGAGTTTTCATGCAAAAACTGTCTATTTCAACTAAATTGATCCATCCAAAACGAACTTTGTACTTTGCTATGAAGTTCCACCAGGAATGAGTTTTTATGCAAAAACTGTCTATTGCAACTAACTTTGTCCATCCAAAACGAACTTTGTACTTTGCTATGAAGTTCCACCAGGAATGAGTTTTCATGCAAAAACTGTCTATTTCAACTAAATTGATCCATCCAAAACGAACTTTGTACTTTGCTATGAAGTTCCACCAGGAATGAGTTTTCATGCAAAAATTATCTATTTCAACTAACTTTGTCCATCCAAAACGAACTTTGTACTTTGCTATGAAGTTCCACCAGGAATGAGTTTTCATGCAAAAACTGTCTATTTCAACTAACTTTGTCCATCCAAAACGAACTTTGTACTTTGCTATGAAGTTCCACCAGGAATGAGTTTTCATGCAAAAACTGTCTATTTCAACTAAATTGATCCATCCAAAACGAACTTTGTACTTTGCTATGAAGTTCCACCAGGAATGAGTTTTCATGCAAAAACTGTCTATTTCAACTAACTTTGTCCATCCAAAACGAACTTTGTACTTTGCTATGAAGTTCCACCAGGAATGAGTTTTCATGCAAAAACTGTCTATTTCAACTAAATTGATCCATCCAAAACGAACTTTGTACTTTGCTATGAAGTTCCACCAGGAATGAGTTTTTATGCAAAAACTGTCTATTTCAACTAAATTGATCCATCCAAAACGAACTTTGTACTTTGCTATGAAGTTCCACCAGGAATGAGTTTTCATGCAAAAACTGTCTATTTCAACTAACTTTGTAAATCCAAAACGAACTTTGTACTTTGCTATGAAGTTCCACCTGGAATGAGTTTTCATGCAAAAACTGTCTATTTCAACTAACTTTGTCCATCCAAAACGAACTTTGTACTTTGCTATGAAGTTCCACCAGGAATGAGTTTTTATGCAAAAACTGTCTATTTCAACTAAATTGATCCATCCAAAACGAACTTTGTACTTTGCTATGAAGTTCCACCAGGAATGAGTTTTCATGCAAAAACTGTCTATTTCAACTAACTTTGTCCATCCAAAACGAACTTTGTACTTTGCTGTGAAGTTCCACCAGGAATGAGTTTTCATGCAAAAACTGTCTATTTCAACTAAATTGATCCATCCAAAACGAACTTTGTACTTTGCTATGAAGTTCCACCAGGAATGAGTTTTTATGCAAAAACTGTCTATTTCAACTAACTTTGTCCATCCAAAACGAACTTTGTACTTTGCTATGAAGTTCCACCAGGAATGAGTTTTTATGCAAAAACTGTCTATTTCAACTAAATTGATCCATCCAAAACGAACTTTGTACTTTGCTATGAAGTTCCACCAGGAATGAGTTTTCATGCAAAAATTATCTATTTCAACTAACTTTGTCCATCCAAAACGAACTTTGTACTTTGCTATGAAGTTCCACCAGGAATGAGTTTTCATGCAAAAACTGTCTATTTCAACTAACTTTGTCCATCCAAAACGAACTTTGTACTTTGCTATGAAGTTCCACCAGGAATGAGTTTTCATGCAAAAACTGTCTATTTCAACTAAATTGATCCATCCAAAACGAACTTTGTACTTTGCTATGAAGTTCCACCAGGAATGAGTTTTCATGCAAAAACTGTCTATTTCAACTAACTTTGTCCATCCAAAACGAACTTTGTACTTTGCTATGAAGTTCCACCAGGAATGAGTTTTCATGCAAAAACTGTCTATTTCAACTAAATTGATCCATCCAAAACGAACTTAGTACTTTGCTATGAAGTTCCACCTGGAATGAGTTTTTATGCAAAAACTGTCTATTTCAACTAACTTTGTCCATCCAAAACGAACTTTGTACTTTGCTATGAAGTTCCACCAGGAATGAGTTTTCATGCAAAAACTGTCTATTTCAACTAACTTTGTCCATCCAAAACGAACTTTGTACTTTGCTATGAAGTTCCACCAGGAATGAGTTTTCATGCAAAAACTGTCTATTTCAACTAAATTGATCCATCCAAAACGAACTTTGTACTTTGCTATGAAGTTCCACCAGGAATGAGTTTTCATGCAAAAACTGTCTATTTCAACTAACTTTGTCCATCCAAAACGAACTTTGTACTTTGCTATGAAGTTCCACCAGGAATGAGTTTTCATACAAAAACTGTCTATTTCAACTAACTTTGTCCATCCAAAACGAACTTTGTACTTTGCTATGAAGTTCCACCAGGAATGAGTTTTCATGCAAAAACTGTCTATTTCAACTAAATTGATCCATCCAAAACGAACTTTGTACTTTGCTATGAAGTTCCACCAGGAATGAGTTTTCATGCAAAAACTGTCTATTTCAACTAACTTTGTCCATCCAAAACGAACTTTGTACTTTGCTATGAAGTTCCACCAGGAATGAGTTTTCATACAAAAACTGTCTATTTCAACTTAAATCGTCCATCCAAAACGAACTTTGTACTTTGCTATGAAGTTCCACCAGGAATGAGTTTTTATGCAAAAACTGTCTATTTCAACTAACTTTGTCCATCCAAAACGAACTTTGTACTTTGCTATGAAGTTCCACCAGGAATGAGTTTTCATGCAAAAACTGTCTATTTCAACTAACTTTGTCCATCCAAAACGAACTTTGTACTTTGCTATGAAGTTCCACCAGGAATGAGTTTTTATGCAAAAACTGTCTATTTCAACTAACTTTGTCCATCCAAAACGAACTTTGTACTTTGCTATGAAGTTCCACCAGGAATGAGTTTTCATGCAAAAACTGTCTATTTCAACTAACTTTGTCCATCCAAAACGAACTTTGTACTTTGCTATGAAGTTCCACCAGGAATGAGTTTTCATGCAAAAACTGTCTATTTCAACTAACTTTGTTCATCCAAAACGAACTTTGTACTTTGCTATGAAGTTCCACCAGGAATGAGTTTTCATGCAAAAACTGTCTATTTCAACTAAATTGATCCATCCAAAACGAACTTTGTACTTTGCTATGAAGTTCCACCAGGAATGAGTTTTTATGCAAAAACTGTCTATTTCAACTAAATTGATCCATCCAAAACGAACTTTGTACTTTGCTATGAAGTTCCACCAGGAATGAGTTTTCATGCAAAAACTGTCTATTTCAACTAACTTTGTCCATCCAAAACGAACTTAGTACTTTGATATGAAGTTCCACCAGAAGTGTGTTTTCATACAAAAACTGTTAATTACAATTAACTTTGTCCATCCAAAACGAACTTTGTACTTTGATATGAAGTTCCACCAGGAATGAGTTTTTATGCAAAAACTGTCTATTTCAACTAACTTTGTCCATCCAAAACGAACTTTGTACTTTGCTATGAAGTTCCACCAGGAATGAGTTTTCATGCAAAAACTGTCTATTTCAACTAAATTGATCCATCCAAAACGAACTTTGTACTTTGCTATGAAGTTCCACCAGGAATGAGTTTTCATGCAAAAATTATCTATTTCAACTAAATTGATCCATCCAAAACGAACTTTGTACTTTGCTATGAAGTTCCACCAGGAATGAGTTTTCATGCAAAAATTATCTATTTCAACTAACTTTGTCCATCCAAAACGAACTTTGTACTTTGCTATGAAGTTCCACCAGGAATGAGTTTTCATGCAAAAACTGTCTATTTCAACTAACTTTGTCCATCCAAAACGAACTTTGTACTTTGCTATGAAGTTCCACCAGAAGTGTGTTTTCATACAAAAACTGTTAATTACAACTAACTTTGTCCATCCGATTCGAACTTTGTACTTTGATATGAAGTTCCACCAGAAGTGTGTTTTCATACAAAAACTGTTAATTACAACTAACATTGTCCATCCAAAACGAACTTTGTACTGTGCTATGAAGTTCCACCAGAAGTGTGTTTTCATAAAAAAGCTGTTAATTACAACTAACTTTGTCCATCCAAAACGAACTTTGTACTTTGCTATGAAGTTCCACCAGGAATGAGTTTTCATGCAAAAACTGTTAATTACAACTAACTTTGTCCATCCAAAACGAACTTTGTACTTTGCTATGAAGTTCCACCAGGAATGAGTTTTCATGCAAAAACTGTCTATTTCAACTAAATTGATCCATCCAAAACGAACTTTGTACTTTGCTATGAAGTTCCACCAGGAATGAGTTTTCATACAAAAACTGTCTATTTCAACTTAATTCGTCCATCCAAAACGAACTTTGTACTTTGCTATGAAGTTCCACCTGGAATGAGTTTTTATGCAAAAACTGTCTATTTCAACTAACTTTGTCCATCCAAAACGAACTTTGTACTTTGCTATGAAGTTCCACCTGGAATGAGTTTTCATGCAAAAACTGTCTATTTCAACTAACTTTGTCCATCCAAAACGAACTTTGTACTTTGCTATGAAGTTCCACCAGGAATGAGTTTTTATGCAAAAACTGTCTATTTCAACTAACTTTGTCCATCCAAAACGAACTTTGTACTTTGCTATGAAGTTCCACCAGGAATGAGTTTTCATGCAAAAACTGTCTATTTCAACTAACTTTGTCCATCCAAAACGAACTTTGTACTTTGCTATGAAGTTCCACCAGGAATGAGTTTTCATACAAAAACTGTCTATTTCAACTTAATTCGTCCATCCAAAACGAACTTTGTACTTTGCTATGAAGTTCCACCTGGAATGAGTTTTTATGCAAAAACTGTCTATTTCAACTAACTTTGTCCATCCAAAACGAACTTTGTACTTTGCTATGAAGTTCCACCAGGAATGAGTTTTCATGCAAAAACTGTCTATTTCAACTAACTTTGTCCATCCAAAACGAACTTTGTACTTTGCTATGAAGTTCCACCAGGAATGAGTTTTCATGCAAAAACTGTCTATTTTAACTAAATTGATCCATCCAAAACGAACTTTGTACTTTGCTATGAAGTTCCACCAGGAATGAGTTTTCATGCAAAAACTGTCTATTTCAACTAAATTGATCCATCCAAAACGAACTTTGTACTTTGCTATGAAGTTCCACCAGGAATGAGTTTTCATGCAAAAACTGTCTATTTCAACTAACTTTGTCCATCCAAAACGAACTTAGTACTTTGCTATGAAGTTCCACCAGGAATGAGTTTTCATGCAAAAACTGTCTATTTCAACTAAATTGATCCATCCAAAACGAACTTTGTACTTTGCTATGAAGTTCCACCAGGAATGAGTTTTCATGCAAAAACTGTCTATTTCAACTAAATTGATCCATCCAAAACGAACTTTGTACTTTGCTATGAAGTTCCACCAGGAATGAGTTTTTATGCAAAAACTGTCTATTTCAACTAACTTTGTCCATCCAAAACGAACTTTGTACTTTGCTATGAAGTTCCACCAGGAATGAGTTTTCATGCAAAAACTGTCTATTTCAACTAAATTGATCCATCCAAAACGAACTTTGTACTTTGCTATGAAGTTCCACCAGGAATGAGTTTTCATGCAAAAACTGTCTATTTCAACTAACTTTGTCCATCCAAAACGAACTTTGTACTTTGCTATGAAGTTCCACCAGGAATGAGTTTTCATGCAAAAACCGTCTATTTCAACTAAATTGATCCATCCAAAACGAACTTTGTACTTTGCTATGAAGTTCCACCAGGAATGAGTTTTCATGCAAAAATTATCTATTTCAACTAACTTTGTCTATCCAAAACGAACTTTGTACTTTGCTATGAAGTTCCACCAGGAATGAGTTTTCATGCAAAAACTGTCTATTTCAACTAACTTTGTCCATCCAAAACGAACTTTGTACTTTGCTATGAAGTTCCACCAGGAATGAGTTTTCATGCAAAAATTATCTATTTCAACTAACTTTGTCCATCCAAAACGAACTTTGTACTTTGCTATGAAGTTCCACCAGGAATGAGTTTTCATGCAAAAACTGTCTATTTCAACTAAATTGATCCATCCAAAACGAACTTTGTACTTTGCTATGAAGTTCCACCAGGAATGAGTTTTTATGCAAAAACTGTCTATTTCAACTTAATTCGTCCATCCAAAACGAACTTTGTACTTTGCTATGAAGTTCCACCAGGAATGAGTTTTCATGCAAAAACTGTCTATTTCAACTTAATTCGTCCATCCAAAACGAACTTTGTACTTTGCTATGAAGTTCCACCAGGAATGAGTTTTCATGCAAAAACTGTCTATTTCAACTAAATTGATCCATCCAAAACGAACTTTGTACTTTGCTATGAAGTTCCACCAGGAATGAGTTTTTATGCAAAAACTGTCTATTTAAACTTAATTCGTCCATCCAAAACGAACTTTGTACTTTGCTATGAAGTTCCACCAGGAATGAGTTTTCATGCAAAAACTGTCTATTTCAACTAACTTTGTCCATCCAAAACGAACTTTGTACTTTGCTATGAAGTTCCACCAGGAATGAGTTTTCATGCAAAAACTGTCTATTTCAACTAAATTGATCCATCCAAAACGAACTTTGTACTTTGCTATGAAGTTCCACCAGGAATGAGTTTTTATGCAAAAACTGTCTATTTCAACTAACTTTGTCCATCCAAAACGAACTTTGTACTTTGCTATGAAGTTCCACCAGGAATGAGTTTTCATGCAAAAACTGTCTATTTCAACTAACTTTGTCCATCCAAAACGAACTTTGTACTTTGCTATGAAGTTCCACCAGGAATGAGTTTTCATGCAAAAACTGTCTATTTCAACTAACTTTGTCCATCCAAAACGAACTTTGTACTTTGCTATGAAGTTCCACCAGGAATGAGTTTTCATGCAAAAACTGTCTATTTCAACTAACTTTGTCCATCCAAAACGAACTTTGTACTTTGCTATGAAGTTCCACCAGGAATGAGTTTTCATGCAAAAACTGTCTATTTCAACTAAATTGATCCATCCAAAACGAACTTTGTACTTTGCTATGAAGTTCCACCAGGAATGAGTTTTCATGCAAAAACTGACTATTTCAACTAACTTTGTCCATCCAAAACGAACTTTGTACTTTGCTATGAAGTTCCACCAGGAATGAGTTTTCATGCAAAAACTGTCTATTTCAACTAAATTGATCCATCCAAAACGAACTTTGTACTTTGCTATGAAGTTCCACCAGGAATGAGTTTTCATGCAAAAACTGTCTATTTCTACTAAATTGATCCATCCAAAACGAACTTTGTACTTTGCTATGAAGTTCCACCAGGAATGAGTTTTTATGCAAAAACTGTCTATTTCAACTAAATTGATCCATCCAAAACGAACTTTGTACTTTGCTATGAAGTTCCACCAGGAATGAGTTTTTATGCAAAAATTATCTATTTCAACTAACTTTGTCCATCCAAAACGAACTTTGTACTTTGCTATGAAGTTCCACCAGGAATGAGTTTTCATGCAAAAACTGTCTATTTCAACTAAATTGATCCATCCAAAACGAACTTTGTACTTTGCTATGAAGTTCCACCAGGAATGAGTTTTCATGCAAAAACTGTCTATTTCAACTAACTTTGTCCATCCAAAACGAACTTTGTACTTTGCTATGAAGTTCCACCAGGAATGAGTTTTCATGCAAAAACTGTCTATTTCAACTAAATTGATCCATCCAAAACGAACTTTGTACTTTGCTATGAAGTTCCACCAGGAATGAGTTTTCATGCAAAAACTGTCTATTTCAACTAACTTTGTCCATCCAAAACGAACTTTGTACTTTGCTATGAAGTTCCACCAGGAATGAGTTTTCATGCAAAAACTGTCTATTTCAACTAACTTTGTCCATCCAAAACGAACTTTGTACTTTGCTATGAAGTTCCACCAGGAATGAGTTTTCATGCAAAAACTGTCTATTTCAACTAAATTGATCCATCCAAAACGAACTTTGTACTTTGCTATGAAGTTCCACCAGGAATGAGTTTTCATGCAAAAATTATCTATTTCAACTAACTTTGTCCATCCAAAACGAACTTTGTACTTTGCTATGAAGTTCCACCAGGAATGAGTTTTCATGCAAAAATTATCTATTTCAACTAACTTTGTCCATCCAAAACGAACTTTGTACTTTGCTATGAAGTTCCACCAGGAATGAGTTTTCATGCAAAAACTGTCTATTTCAACTAACTTTGTCCATCGAAAACGAACTTTGTACTTTGCTATGAAGTTCCACCAGGAATGAGTTTTCATGCAAAAACTGTCTATTTCAACTAAATTGATCCATCCAAAACGAACTTTGTACTTTGCTATGAAGTTCCACCAGGAATGAGTTTTCATGCAAAAACTGTCTATTTCAACTAACTTTGTCCATCCAAAACGAACTTTGTACTTTGCTATGAAGTTCCACCAGGAATGAGTTTTCATGCAAAAACTGTCTATTTCAACTTAATTCGTCCATCCAAAACGAACTTTGTACTTTGCTATGAAGTTCCACCAGGAATGAGTTTTTATGCAAAAACTGTCTATTTCAACTAACTTTGTCCATCCAAAACGAACTTTGTACTTTGCTATGAAGTTCCACCAGGAATGAGTTTTCATGCAAAAACTGTCTATTTCAACTAACTTTGTCCATCCAAAACGAACTTTGTACTTTGCTATGAAGTTCCACCAGGAATGAGTTTTCATGCAAAAACTGTCTATTTTAACTAAATTGATCCATCCAAAACGAACTTTGTACTTTGCTATGAAGTTCCACCAGGAATGAGTTTTCATGCAAAAACTGTCTATTTCAACTAAATTGATCCATCCAAAACGAACTTTGTACTTTGCTATGAAGTTCCACCAGGAATGAGTTTTCATGCAAAAACTGTCTATTTCAACTAACTTTGTCCATCCAAAACGAACTTTGTACTTTGCTATGAAGTTCCACCAGGAATGAGTTTTCATGCAAAAACTGTCTATTTCAACTAAATTGATCCATCCAAAACGAACTTTGTACTTTGCTATGAAGTTCCACCAGGAATGAGTTTTCATGCAAAAACTGTCTATTTTAACTAAATTGATCCATCCAAAACGAACTTTGTACTTTGCTATGAAGTTCCACCAGGAATGAGTTTTCATGCAAAAACTGTCTATTTCAACTAACTTTGTCCATCCAAAACGAACTTTGTACTTTGCTATGAAGTTCCACCAGGAATGAGTTTTCATGCAAAAACTGTCTATTTCAACTAAATTGATCCATCCAAAACGAACTTTGTACTTTGCTATGAAGTTCCACCTGGAATGAGTTTTCATGCAAAAACTGTCTATTTCAACTAACTTTGTCCATCCAAAACGAACTTTGTACTTTACTATGAAGTTCCACCAGGAATGAGTTTTCATACAAAAACTGTCTATTTCAACTTAAATCGTCCATCCAAAACGAACTTTGTACTTTGCTATGAAGTTCCACCAGGAATGAGTTTTTATGCAAAAACTGTCTATTTCAACTAACTTTGTCCATCCAAAACGAACTTTGTACTTTGCTATGAAGTTCCACCAGGAATGAGTTTTCATGCAAAAACTGTCTATTTCAACTAACTTTGTCCATCCAAAACGAACTTTGTACTTTGCTATGAAGTTCCACCAGGAATGAGTTTTCATGCAAAAACTGTCTATTTCAACTAACTTTGTCCATCCAAAACGAACTTTGTACTTTGCTATGAAGTTCCACCAGGAATGAGTTTTCATGCAAAAACTGTCTATTTCAACTAACTTTGTCCATCCAAAACGAACTTTGTACTTTGCTATGAAGTTCCACCAGGAATGAGTTTTCATGCAAAAACTGTCTATTTTAACTAAATTGATCCATCCAAAACGAACTTTGTACTTTGCTATGAAGTTCCACCAGGAATGAGTTTTCATGCAAAAACTGTCTATTTCAACTAAATTGATCCATCCAAAACGAACTTTGTACTTTGCTATGAAGTTCCACCAGGAATGAGTTTTCATGCAAAAATTATCTATTTCAACTAACTTTGTCCATCCAAAACGAACTTTGTACTTTGCTATGAAGTTCCACCAGGAATGAGTTTTTATGCAAAAACTGTCTATTTCAACTAAATTGATCCATCCAAAACGAACTTTGTACTTTGCTATGAAGTTCCACCAGGAATGAGTTTTTATGCAAAAACTGTCTATTTCAACTAAATTGATCCATCCAAAACGAACTTTGTACTTTGCTATGAAGTTCCACCAGGAATGAGTTTTCATGCAAAAACTGTCTATTTCAACTAACTTTGTCCATCCAAAACGAACTTTGTACTTTGCTATGAAGTTCCACCAGGAATGAGTTTTCATGCAAAAACTGTCTATTTCAACTAACTTTGTCCATCCAAAACGAACTTTGTACTTTGCTATGAAGTTCCACCAGGAATGAGTTTTTATGCAAAAACTGTCTATTTCAACTAAATTGATCCATCCAAAACGAACTTTGTACTTTGCTATGAAGTTCCACCAGGAATGAGTTTTCATGCAAAAACTGTCTATTTCAACTAACTTTGTAAATCCAAAACGAACTTTGTACTTTGCTATGAAGTTCCACCAGGAATGAGTTTTCATGCAAAAACTGTCTATTTCAACTAACTTTGTCCATCCAAAACGAACTTTGTACTTTGCTATGAAGTTCCACCAGGAATGAGTTTTTATGCAAAAACTGTCTATTTCAACTAAATTGATCCATCCAAAACGAACTTTGTACTTTGCTATGAAGTTCCACCAGGAATGAGTTTTCATGCAAAAACTGTCTATTTCAACTAACTTTGTCCATCCAAAACGAACTTTGTACTTTGCTATGAAGTTCCACCAGGAATGAGTTTTCATGCAAAAACTGTCTATTTCAACTAACTTTGTCCATCCAAAACGAACTTTGTACTTTGCTATGAAGTTCCACCAGGAATGAGTTTTCATGCAAAAACTGTCTATTTCAACTAAATTGATCCATCCAAAACGAACTTTGTACTTTGCTATGAAGTTCCACCAGGAATGAGTTTTCATGCAAAAACTGACTATTTCAACTAACTTTGTCCATCCAAAACGAACTTTGTACTTTGCTATGAAGTTCCACCAGGAATGAGTTTTCATGCAAAAACTGTCTATTTCAACTAAATTGATCCATCCAAAACGAACTTTGTACTTTGCTATGAAGTTCCACCAGGAATGAGTTTTCATGCAAAAACTGTCTATTTCTACTAAATTGATCCATCCAAAACGAACTTTGTACTTTGCTATGAAGTTCCACCAGGAATGAGTTTTTATGCAAAAACTGTCTATTTCAACTAAATTGATCCATCCAAAACGAACTTTGTACTTTGATATGAAGTTCCACCAGGAATGAGTTTTCATGCAAAAATTATCTATTTCAACTAACTTTGTCCATCCAAAACGAACTTTGTACTTTGCTATGAAGTTCCACCAGGAATGAGTTTTCATGCAAAAACTGTCTATTTCAACTAAATTGATCCATCCAAAACGAACTTTGTACTTTGCTATGAAGTTCCACCAGGAATGAGTTTTCATGCAAAAACTGTCTATTTCAACTAACTTTGTCCATCCAAAACGAACTTTGTACTTTGCTATGAAGTTCCACCAGGAATGAGTTTTCATGCAAAAATTATCTATTTCAACTAACTTTGTCCATCCAAAACGAACTTTGTACTTTGCTATGAAGTTCCACCAGGAATGAGTTTTCATGCAAAACCTGTCTATTTCAACTAACTTTGTCCATCCAAAACGAACTTTGTACTTTGCTATGAAGTTCCACCAGGAATGAGTTTTCATGCAAAAACTGTCTATTTCAACTAAATTGATCCATCCAAAACGAACTTTGTACTTTGCTATGAAGTTCCACCAGGAATGAGTTTTCATGCAAAAACTGTCTATTTCTACTAAATTGATCCATCCAAAACGAACTTTGTACTTTGCTATGAAGTTCCACCAGGAATGAGTTTTTATGCAAAAACTGTCTATTTCAACTAAATTGATCCATCCAAAACGAACTTTGTACTTTGATATGAAGTTCCACCAGGAATGAGTTTTCATGCAAAAATTATCTATTTCAACTAACTTTGTCCATCCAAAACGAACTTTGTACTTTGCTATGAAGTTCCACCAGGAATGAGTTTTCATGCAAAAACTGTCTATTTCAACTAAATTGATCCATCCAAAACGAACTTTGTACTTTGCTATGAAGTTCCACCAGGAATGAGTTTTCATGCAAAAACTGTCTATTTCAACTAACTTTGTCCATCCAAAACGAACTTTGTACTTTGCTATGAAGTTCCACCAGGAATGAGTTTTCATGCAAAAACTGTCTATTTCAACTAACTTTGTCCATCCAAAACGAACTTTGTACTTTGCTATGAAGTTCCACCAGGAATGAGTTTTCATGCAAAAACTGTCTATTTCAACTAAATTGATCCATCCAAAACGAACTTTGTACTTTGCTATGAAGTTCCACCAGGAATGAGTTTTCATGCAAAAATTATCTATTTCAACTAACTTTGTCCATCCAAAACGAACTTTGTACTTTGCTATGAAGTTCCACCAGGAATGAGTTTTCATGCAAAACCTGTCTATTTCAACTAACTTTGTCCATCCAAAACGAACTTTGTACTTTGCTATGAAGTTCCACCAGGAATGAGTTTTCATGCAAAAACTGTCTATTTCAACTAAATTGATCCATCCAAAACGAACTTTGTACTTTGCTATGAAGTTCCACCAGGAATGAGTTTTCATGCAAAAATTATCTATTTCAACTAACTTTGTCCATCCAAAACGAACTTTGTACTTTGCTATGAAGTTCCACCAGGAATGAGTTTTCATGCAAAAACTGTCTATTTCAACTAACTTTGTCCATCGAAAACGAACTTTGTACTTTGCTATGAAGTTCCACCAGGAATGAGTTTTCATGCAAAAACTGTCTATTTCAACTAAATTGATCCATCCAAAACGAACTTTGTACTTTGCTATGAAGTTCCACCAGGAATGAGTTTTCATGCAAAAACTGTCTATTTCAACTAACTTTGTCCATCCAAAACGAACTTTGTACTTTGCTATGAAGTTCCACCAGGAATGAGTTTTCATGCAAAAACTGTCTATTTCAACTTAATTCGTCCATCCAAAACGAACTTTGTACTTTGCTATGAAGTTCCACCAGGAATGAGTTTTTATGCAAAAACTGTCTATTTCAACTAACTTTGTCCATCCAAAACGAACTTTGTACTTTGCTATGAAGTTCCACCAGGAATGAGTTTTTATGCAAAAACTGTCTATTTCAACTAACTTTGTCCATCCAAAACGAACTTTGTACTTTGCTATGAAGTTCCACCAGGAATGAGTTTTCATGCAAAAACTGTCTATTTTAACTAAATTGATCCATCCAAAACGAACTTTGTACTTTGCTATGAAGTTCCACCAGGAATGAGTTTTCATGCAAAAACTGTCTATTTCAACTAAATTGATCCATCCAAAACGAACTTTGTACTTTGCTATGAAGTTCCACCAGGAATGAGTTTTCATGCAAAAACTGTCTATTTCAACTAACTTTGTCCATCCAAAACGAACTTTGTACTTTGCTATGAAGTTCCACCAGGAATGAGTTTTCATGCAAAAACTGTCTATTTCAACTAAATTGATCCATCCAAAACGAACTTTGTACTTTGCTATGAAGTTCCACCAGGAATGAGTTTTCATGCAAAAACTGTCTATTTTAACTAAATTGATCCATCCAAAACGAACTTTGTACTTTGCTATGAAGTTCCACCAGGAATGAGTTTTCATGCAAAAACTGTCTATTTCAACTAACTTTGTCCATCCAAAACGAACTTTGTACTTTGCTATGAAGTTCCACCAGGAATGAGTTTTCATGCAAAAACTGTCTATTTCAACTAAATTGATCCATCCAAAACGAACTTTGTACTTTGCTATGAAGTTCCACCTGGAATGAGTTTTCATGCAAAAACTGTCTATTTCAACTAACTTTGTCCATCCAAAACGAACTTTGTACTTTACTATGAAGTTCCACCAGGAATGAGTTTTCATACAAAAACTGTCTATTTCAACTTAAATCGTCCATCCAAAACGAACTTTGTACTTTGCTATGAAGTTCCACCAGGAATGAGTTTTTATGCAAAAACTGTCTATTTCAACTAACTTTGTCCATCCAAAACGAACTTTGTACTTTGCTATGAAGTTCCACCAGGAATGAGTTTTCATGCAAAAACTGTCTATTTCAACTAACTTTGTCCATCCAAAACGAACTTTGTACTTTGCTATGAAGTTCCACCAGGAATGAGTTTTCATGCAAAAACTGTCTATTTCAACTAACTTTGTCCATCCAAAACGAACTTTGTACTTTGCTATGAAGTTCCACCAGGAATGAGTTTTCATGCAAAAACTGTCTATTTCAACTAACTTTGTCCATCCAAAACGAACTTTGTACTTTGCTATGAAGTTCCACCAGGAATGAGTTTTTATGCAAAAACTGTCTATTTCAACTAAATTGATCCATCCAAAACGAACTTTGTACTTTGCTATGAAGTTCCACCAGGAATGAGTTTTTATGCAAAAACTGTCTATTTCAACTAAATTGATCCATCCAAAACGAACTTTGTACTTTGCTATGAAGTTCCACCAGGAATGAGTTTTCATGCAAAAATTATCTATTTCAACTACCTTTGTCCATCCAAAACGAACTTTGTACTTTGCTATGAAGTTCCACCAGGAATGAGTTTTTATGCAAAAACTGTCTATTTCAACTAAATTGATCCATCCAAAACGAACTTTGTACTTTGCTATGAAGTTCCACCAGGAATGAGTTTTTATGCAAAAACTGTCTATTTCAACTAAATTGATCCATCCAAAACGAACTTTGTACTTTGCTATGAAGTTCCACCAGGAATGAGTTTTCATGCAAAAACTGTCTATTTCAACTAACTTTGTCCATCCAAAACGAACTTTGTACTTTGCTATGAAGTTCCACCAGGAATGAGTTTTCATGCAAAAACTGTCTATTTCAACTAAATTGATCCATCCAAAACGAACTTTGTACTTTGCTATGAAGTTCCACCAGGAATGAGTTTTTATGCAAAAACTGTCTATTTCAACTAAATTGATCCATCCAAAACGAACTTTGTACTTTGCTATGAAGTTCCACCAGGAATGAGTTTTCATGCAAAAACTGTCTATTTCAACTAACTTTGTCCATCCAAAACGAACTTTGTACTTTGCTGTGAAGTTCCACCAGGAATGAGTTTTCATGCAAAAACTGTCTATTTCTACTAAATTGATCCATCCAAAACGAACTTTGTACTTTGCTATGAAGTTCCACCAGGAATGAGTTTTTATGCAAAAACTGTCTATTTCAACTAAATTGATCCATCCAAAACGAACTTTGTACTTTGATATGAAGTTCCACCAGGAATGAGTTTTCATGCAAAAATTATCTATTTCAACTAACTTTGTCCATCCAAAACGAACTTTGTACTTTGCTATGAAGTTCCACCAGGAATGAGTTTTCATGCAAAAACTGTCTATTTCAACTAACTTTGTCCATCCAAAACGAACTTTGTACTTTGCTATGAAGTTCCACCAGGAATGAGTTTTTATGCAAAAACTGTCTATTTCAACTAACTTTGTAAATCCAAAACGAACTTTGTACTTTGCTATGAAGTTCCACCAGGAATGAGTTTTCATGCAAAAACTGTCTATTTCAACTAACTTTGTCCATCCAAAACGAACTTTGTACTTTGCTATGAAGTTCCACCAGGAATGAGTTTTCATGCAAAAACTGTCTATTTCAACTAAATTGATCCATCCAAAACGAACTTTGTACTTTGCTATGAAGTTCCACCAGGAATGAGTTTTCATGCAAAAACTGTCTATTTCTACTAAATTGATCCATCCAAAACGAACTTTGTACTTTGCTATGAAGTTCCACCAGGAATGAGTTTTTATGCAAAAACTGTCTATTTCAACTAAATTGATCCATCCAAAACGAACTTTGTACTTTGATATGAAGTTCCACCAGGAATGAGTTTTCATGCAAAAATTATCTATTTCAACTAACTTTGTCCATCCAAAACGAACTTTGTACTTTGCTATGAAGTTCCACCAGGAATGAGTTTTCATGCAAAAACTGTCTATTTCAACTAACTTTGTCCATCCAAAACGAACTTTGTACTTTGCTATGAAGTTCCACCAGGAATGAGTTTTCATGCAAAACCTGTCTATTTCAACTAACTTTGTCCATCCAAAACGAACTTTGTACTTTGCTATGAAGTTCCACCAGGAATGAGTTTTCATGCAAAAACTGTCTATTTCAACTAAATTGATCCATCCAAAACGAACTTTGTACTTTGCTATGAAGTTCCACCAGGAATGAGTTTTCATGCAAAAATTATCTATTTCAACTAACTTTGTCCATCCAAAACGAACTTTGTACTTTGCTATGAAGTTCCACCAGGAATGAGTTTTCATGCAAAACCTGTCTATTTCAACTAACTTTGTCCATCCAAAACGAACTTTGTACTTTGCTATGAAGTTCCACCAGGAATGAGTTTTCATGCAAAAACTGTCTATTTCAACTAAATTGATCCATCCAAAACGAACTTTGTACTTTGCTATGAAGTTCCACCAGGAATGAGTTTTCATGCAAAAATTATCTATTTCAACTAACTTTGTCCATCCAAAACGAACTTTGTACTTTGCTATGAAGTTCCACCAGGAATGAGTTTTCATGCAAAAACTGTCTATTTCAACTAACTTTGTCCACCGAAAACGAACTTTGTACTTTGCTATGAAGTTCCACCAGGAATGAGTTTTCATGCAAAAACTGTCTATTTCAACTAAATTGATCCATCCAAAACGAACTTTGTACTTTGCTATGAAGTTCCACCAGGAATGAGTTTTCATGCAAAAACTGTCTATTTCAACTAACTTTGTCCATCCAAAACGAACTTTGTACTTTGCTATGAAGTTCCACCAGGAATGAGTTTTCATGCAAAAACTGTCTATTTCAACTTAATTCGTCCATCCAAAACGAACTTTGTACTTTGCTATGAAGTTCCACCAGGAATGAGTTTTTATGCAAAAACTGTCTATTTCAACTAACTTTGTCCATCCAAAACGAACTTTGTACTTTGCTATGAAGTTCCACCAGGAATGAGTTTTCATGCAAAAACTGTCTATTTCAACTAACTTTGTCCATCCAAAACGAACTTTGTACTTTGCTATGAAGTTCCACCAGGAATGAGTTTTCATGCAAAAACTGTCTATTTTAACTAAATTGATCCATCCAAAACGAACTTTGTACTTTGCTATGAAGTTCCACCAGGAATGAGTTTTCATGCAAAAACTGTCTATTTCAACTAAATTGATCCATCCAAAACGAACTTTGTACTTTGCTATGAAGTTCCACCAGGAATGAGTTTTCATGCAAAAACTGTCTATTTCAACTAACTTTGTCCATCCAAAACGAACTTTGTACTTTGCTATGAAGTTCCACCAGGAATGAGTTTTCATGCAAAAACTGTCTATTTCAACTAAATTGATCCATCCAAAACGAACTTTGTACTTTGCTATGAAGTTCCACCAGGAATGAGTTTTCATGCAAAAACTGTCTATTTTAACTAAATTGATCCATCCAAAACGAACTTTGTACTTTGCTATGAAGTTCCACCAGGAATGAGTTTTCATGCAAAAACTGTCTATTTCAACTAACTTTGTCCATCCAAAACGAACTTTGTACTTTGCTATGAAGTTCCACCAGGAATGAGTTTTCATGCAAAAACTGTCTATTTCAACTAAATTGATCCATCCAAAACGAACTTTGTACTTTGCTATGAAGTTCCACCTGGAATGAGTTTTCATGCAAAAACTGTCTATTTCAACTAACTTTGTCCATCCAAAACGAACTTTGTACTTTACTATGAAGTTCCACCAGGAATGAGTTTTCATACAAAAACTGTCTATTTCAACTTAAATCGTCCATCCAAAACGAACTTTGTACTTTGCTATGAAGTTCCACCAGGAATGAGTTTTCATGCAAAAACTGTCTATTTCAACTAACTTTGTCCATCCAAAACGAACTTTGTACTTTGCTATGAAGTTCCACCAGGAATGAGTTTTCATGCAAAAACTGTCTATTTCAACTAACTTTGTCCATCCAAAACGAACTTTGTACTTTGCTATGAAGTTCCACCAGGAATGAGTTTTCATGCAAAAACTGTCTATTTCAACTAACTTTGTCCATCCAAAACGAACTTTGTACTTTGCTATGAAGTTCCACCAGGAATGAGTTTTCATGCAAAAACTGTCTATTTCAACTAACTTTGTCCATCCAAAACGAACTTTGTACTTTGCTATGAAGTTCCACCAGGAATGAGTTTTTATGCAAAAACTGTCTATTTCAACTAAATTGATCCATCCAAAACGAACTTTGTACTTTGCTATGAAGTTCCACCAGGAATGAGTTTTTATGCAAAAACTGTCTATTTCAACTAAATTGATCCATCCAAAACGAACTTTGTACTTTGCTATGAAGTTCCACCAGGAATGAGTTTTCATGCAAAAATTATCTATTTCAACTACCTTTGTCCATCCAAAACGAACTTTGTACTTTGCTATGAAGTTCCACCAGGAATGAGTTTTTATGCAAAAACTGTCTATTTCAACTAAATTGATCCATCCAAAACGAACTTTGTACTTTGCTATGAAGTTCCACCAGGAATGAGTTTTTATGCAAAAACTGTCTATTTCAACTAAATTGATCCATCCAAAACGAACTTTGTACTTTGCTATGAAGTTCCACCAGGAATGAGTTTTCATGCAAAAACTGTCTATTTCAACTAACTTTGTCCATCCAAAACGAACTTTGTACTTTGCTATGAAGTTCCACCAGGAATGAGTTTTCATGCAAAAACTGTCTATTTCAACTAAATTGATCCATCCAAAACGAACTTTGTACTTTGCTATGAAGTTCCACCAGGAATGAGTTTTTATGCAAAAACTGTCTATTTCAACTAAATTGATCCATCCAAAACGAACTTTGTACTTTGCTATGAAGTTCCACCAGGAATGAGTTTTCATGCAAAAACTGTCTATTTCAACTAACTTTGTAAATCCAAAACGAACTTTGTACTTTGCTATGAAGTTCCACCAGGAATGAGTTTTCATGCAAAAACTGTCTATTTCAACTAACTTTGTCCATCCAAAACGAACTTTGTACTTTGCTATGAAGTTCCACCAGGAATGAGTTTTTATGCAAAAACTGTCTATTTCAACTAAATTGATCCATCCAAAACGAACTTTGTACTTTGCTATGAAGTTCCACCAGGAATGAGTTTTCATGCAAAAACTGTCTATTTCAACTAACTTTGTCCATCCAAAACGAACTTTGTACTTTGCTGTGAAGTTCCACCAGGAATGAGTTTTCATGCAAAAACTGTCTATTTCAACTAAATTGATCCATCCAAAACGAACTTTGTACTTTGCTATGAAGTTCCACCAGGAATGAGTTTTTATGCAAAAACTGTCTATTTCAACTAACTTTGTCCATCCAAAACGAACTTTGTACTTTGCTATGAAGTTCCACCAGGAATGAGTTTTCATGCAAAAACTGTCTATTTCAACTAAATTGATCCATCCAAAACAAACTTTGTACTTTGCTATGAAGTTCCACCAGGAATGAGTTTTCATGCAAAAATTATCTATTTCAACTAACTTTGTCCATCCAAAACGAACTTTGTACTTTGCTATGAAGTTCCACCAGGAATGAGTTTTCATGCAAAAACTGTCTATTTCAACTAACTTTGTCCATCCAAAACGAACTTTGTACTTTGCTATGAAGTTCCACCAGGAATGAGTTTTCATGCAAAAACTGTCTATTTCAACTAAATTGATCCATCCAAAACGAACTTTGTACTTTGCTATGAAGTTCCACCAGGAATGAGTTTTCATGCAAAAACTGTCTATTTCAACTAACTTTGTCCATCCAAAACGAACTTTGTACTTTGCTATGAAGTTCCACCAGGAATGAGTTTTCATGCAAAAACTGTCTATTTCAACTAAATTGATCCATCCAAAACGAACTTTGTACTTTGCTATGAAGTTCCACCAGGAATGAGTTTTTATGCAAAAACTGTCTATTTCAACTAAATTGATCCATCCAAAACGAACTTTGTACTTTGCTATGAAGTTCCACCAGGAATGAGTTTTCATGCAAAAATTATCTATTTCAACTAACTTTGTCCATCCAAAACGAACTTTGTACTTTGCTATGAAGTTCCACCAGGAATGAGTTTTCATGCAAAAACTGTCTATTTCAACTAACTTTGTCCATCCAAAACGAACTTTGTACTTTGCTATGAAGTTCCACCAGGAATGAGTTTTCATACAAAAACTGTCTATTTCAACTTAAATCGTCCATCCAAAACGAACTTTGTACTTTGCTATGAAGTTCCACCAGGAATGAGTTTTTATGCAAAAACTGTCTATTTCAACTAACTTTGTCCATCCAAAACGAACTTTGTACTTTGCTATGAAGTTCCACCAGGAATGAGTTTTCATACAAAAACTGTCTATTTCAACTTAAATCGTCCATCCAAAACGAACTTTGTACTTTGCTATGAAGTTCCACCAGGAATGAGTTTTTATGCAAAAACTGTCTATTTCAACTAACTTTGTCCATCCAAAACGAACTTTGTACTTTGCTATGAAGTTCCACCAGGAATGAGTTTTCATGCAAAAACTGTCTATTTCAACTAACTTTGTCCATCCAAAACGAACTTTGTACTTTGCTATGAAGTTCCACCAGGAATGAGTTTTCATGCAAAAACTGTCTATTTCAACTAACTTTGTCCATCCAAAACGAACTTTGTACTTTGCTATGAAGTTCCACCAGGAATGAGTTTTCATGCAAAAATTAACTATTTCAACTAACTTTGTCCATCCAAAACGAACTTTGTACTTTGCTATGAAGTTCCACCAGGAATGAGTTTTCATGCAAAAACTGTCTATTTCAACTAACTTTGTCCATCCAAAACGAACTTTGTACTTTGCTATGAAGTTCCACCAGGAATGAGTTTTCATGCAAAAACTGTCTATTTCAACTAAATTGATCCATCCAAAACGAACTTTGTACTTTGCTATGAAGTTCCACCAGGAATGAGTTTTCATACAAAAACTGTCTATTTCAACTTAAATCGTCCATCCAAAACGAACTTTGTACTTTGCTATGAAGTTCCACCAGGAATGAGTTTTTATGCAAAAACTGTCTATTTCAACTAACTTTGTCCATCCAAAACGAACTTTGTACTTTGCTATGAAGTTCCACCAGGAATGAGTTTTCATGCAAAAACTGTCTATTTCAACTAACTTTGTCCATCCAAAACGAACTTTGTACTTTGCTATGAAGTTCCACCAGGAATGAGTTTTCATGCAAAAACTGTCTATTTCAACTAACTTTGTCCATCCAAAACGAACTTTGTACTTTGCTATGAAGTTCCACCAGGAATGAGTTTTCATGCAAAAACTGTCTATTTCAACTAACTTTGTCCATCCAAAACGAACTTTGTACTTTGCTATGAAGTTCCACCAGGAATGAGTTTTCATGCAAAAGCTGTCTATTTCAACTAACTTTGTCCATCCAAAACGAACTTTGTACTTTGCTATGAAGTTCCACCAGGAATGAGTTTTCATGCATAAACTGTCTATTTCAACTAAATTGATCCATCCAAAACGAACTTTGTACTTTGCTATGAAGTTCCACCAGGAATGAGTTTTCATGCAAAAACTGTCTATTTCAACTAAATTGATCCATCCAAAACGAACTTTGTACTTTGCTATGAAGTTCCACCTGGAATGAGTTTTCATGCAAAAACTGTCTATTTCAACTAACTTTGTCCATCCAAAACGAACTTTGTACTTTGCTATGAAGTTCCACCAGGAATGAGTTTTTATGCAAAAACTGTCTATTTCAACTAACTTTGTCCATCCAAAACGAACTTTGTACTTTGCTATGAAGTTCCACCAGGAATGAGTTTTCATGCAAAAACTGTCTATTTCAACTTAATTCGTCCATCCAAAACGAACTTTGTACTTTGCTATGAAGTTCCACCAGGAATGAGTTTTCATGCAAAAACTGTCTATTTCAACTTAATTCGTCCATCCAAAACGAACTTTGTACTTTGCTATGAAGTTCCACCAGGAATGAGTTTTCATGCAAAAACTGTCTATTTCAACTAACTTTGTCCATCCAAAACGAACTTTGTACTTTGCTATGAAGTTCCACCAGGAATGAGTTTTCATGCAAAAACTGTCTATTTCAACTAACTTTGTCCATCCAAAACGAACTTTGTACTTTGCTATGAAGTTCCACCAGGAATGAGTTTTCATGCAAAAACTGTCTATTTCAACTAACTTTGTCCATCCAAAACGAACTTTGTACTTTGCTATGAAGTTCCACCAGGAATGAGTTTTCATGCAAAAACTGTCTATTTCAACTTAATTCGTCCATCCAAAACGAACTTTGTACTTTGCTATGAAGTTCCACCAGGAATGAGTTTTCATGCAAAAACTGTCTATTTCAACTAACTTTGTCCATCCAAAACGAACTTTGTACTTTGCTATGAAGTTCCACCAGGAATGAGTTTTCATGCAAAAACTGTCTATTTCAACTAACTTTGTCCATCCAAAACGAACTTTGTACTTTGCTATGAAGTTCCACCAGGAATGAGTTTTCATGCAAAAACTGTCTATTTCAACTAAATTGATCCATCCAAAACGAACTTTGTACTTTGCTATGAAGTTCCACCTGGAATGAGTTTTCATGCAAAAACTGTCTATTTCAACTAACTTTGTCCATCCAAAACGAACTTTGTACTTTGCTATGAAGTTCCACCAGGAATGAGTTTTCATGCAAAAACTGTCTATTTCAACTTGATTCGTCCATCCAAAACGAACTTTGTACTTTGCTATGAAGTTCCACCTGGAATGAGTTTTCATGCAAAAACTGTCTATTTCAACTAACTTTGTCCATCCAAAACGAACTTTGTACTTTGCTATGAAGTTCCACCAGGAATGAGTTTTCATGCAAAAACTGTCTATTTCAACTTAATTCGTCCATCCAAAACGAACTTTGTACTTTGCTATGAAGTTCCACCAGGAATGAGTTTTTATGCAAAAACTGTCTATTTCAACTAACTTTGTCCATCCAAAACGAACTTTGTACTTTGCTATGAAGTTCCACCAGGAATGAGTTTTCATACAAAAACTGTCTATTTCAACTTAAATCGTCCATCCAAAACGAACTTTGTACTTTGCTATGAAGTTCCACCAGGAATGAGTTTTTATGCAAAAACTGTCTATTTCAACTAACTTTGTCCATCCAAAACGAACTTTGTACTTTGCTATGAAGTTCCACCAGGAATGAGTTTTTATGCAAAAACTGTCTATTTCAACTAACTTTGTCCATCCAAAACGAACTTTGTACTTTGCTATGAAGTTCCACCAGGAATGAGTTTTCATGCAAAAACTGTCTATTTCAACTAACTTTGTCCATCCAAAACGAACTTTGTACTTTGCTATGAAGTTCCACCAGGAATGAGTTTTCATGCAAAAACTGTCTATTTCAACTAACTTTGTTCATCCAAAACGAACTTTGTACTTTGCTATGAAGTTCCACCAGGAATGAGTTTTCATGCAAAAACTGTCTATTTCAACTAACTTTGTCCATCCAAAACGAACTTTGTACTTTGCTATGAAGTTCCACCAGGAATGAGTTTTCATGCAAAAACTGTCTATTTCAACTAAATTGATCCATCCAAAACGAACTTTGTACTTTGCTATGAAGTTCCACCAGGAATGAGTTTTCATACAAAAACTGTCTATTTCAACTTAAATCGTCCATCCAAAACGAACTTTGTACTTTGCTATGAAGTTCCACCAGGAATGAGTTTTTATGCAAAAACTGTCTATTTCAACTAACTTTGTCCATCCAAAACGAACTTTGTACTTTGCTATGAAGTTCCACCAGGAATGAGTTTTCATGCAAAAACTGTCTATTTCAACTAACTTTGTCCATCCAAAACGAACTTTGTACTTTGCTATGAAGTTCCACCAGGAATGAGTTTTCATGCAAAAACTGTCTATTTCAACTAACTTTGTCCATCCAAAACGAACTTTGTACTTTGCTATGAAGTTCCACCAGGAATGAGTTTTCATGCAAAAACTGTCTATTTCAACTAAATTGATCCATCCAAAACGAACTTTGTACTTTGCTATGAAGTTCCACCAGGAATGAGTTTTCATGCAAAAACTGTCTATTTCAACTAAATTGATCCATCCAAAACGAACTTTGTACTTTGCTATGAAGTTCCACCAGGAATGAGTTTTCATGCAAAAACTGTCTATTTCAACTAAATTGATCCATCCAAAACGAACTTTGTACTTTGCTATGAAGTTCCACCAGGAATGAGTTTTCATGCAAAAACTGTCTATTTCAACTAACTTTGTCCATCTAAAACGAACTTTGTACTTTGCTATTAAGTTCTACCAGGAATGATTTTTCATACAAAAACTGTCTATTTCAACTAAATTGATCCATCCAAAACGAACTTTGTACTTTGCTATGAAGTTCCACCAGGAATGAGTTTTCATGCAAAAACTGTCTATTTCAACTAAATTGATCCATCCAAAACGAACTTTGTACTTTGCTATGAAGTTCCACCAGGAATGAGTTTTTATGCAAAAACTGTCTATTTCAACTAACTTTGTCCATCCAAAACGAACTTTGTACTTTGCTATGAAGTTCCACCAGGAATGAGTTTTCATGCAAAAACTGTCTATTTCAACTAAATTGATCCATCCAAAACGAACTTTGTACTTTGCTATGAAGTTCCACCAGGAATGAGTTTTCATGCAAAAACTGTCTATTTCAACTAACTTTGTCCATCTAAAACGAACTTTGTACTTTGCTATGAAGTTCCACCAGGAATGATTTTTCATACAAAAACTGTCTATTTCAACTTAATTCGTCCATCCAAAACGAACTTTGTACTTTGCTATGAAGTTCCACCAGGAATGAGTTTTCATGCAAAAACTGTCTATTTCAACTAAATTGATCCATCCAAAACGAACTTTGTACTTTGCTATGAAGTTCCACCAGGAATGAGTTTTCATGCAAAAACTGTCTATTTCAACTAAATTGATCCATCCAAAACGAACTTTGTACTTTGCTATGAAGTTCCACCAGGAATGAGTTTTTATGCAAAAACTGTCTATTTCAACTAACTTTGTCCATCCAAAACGAACTTTGTACTTTGCTATGAAGTTCCACCAGGAATGAGTTTTCATGCAAAAACTGTCTATTTCAACTAAATTGATCCATCCAAAACGAACTTTGTACTTTGCTATGAAGTTCCACCAGGAATGAGTTTTTATGCAAAAACTGTCTATTTCAACTAACTTTGTCCATCCAAAACGAACTTTGTACTTTGCTATGAAGTTCCACCAGGAATGAGTTTTCATGCAAAAACTGTCTATTTCAACTAAATTGATCCATCCAAAACGAACTTTGTACTTTGCTATGAAGTTCCACCAGGAATGAGTTTTCATGCAAAAACTGTCTATTTCAACTAACTTTGTCCATCTAAAACGAACTTTGTACTTTGCTATGAAGTTCCACCAGGAATGATTTTTCATACAAAAACTGTCTATTTCAACTTAATTCGTCCATCCAAAACGAACTTTGTACTTTGCTATGAAGTTCCACCAGGAATGAGTTTTCATGCAAGAACTGTCTATTTCAACTAAATTGGTGCATCCGATACGAACTTTGTACTTTGCTATGAAGTTCCACCAGGAATGAGTTTTCATGCAAAAACTGTCTATTTCAACTAAATTGGTGCATCCGATACGAACTTTGTACTTTGCTATGAAGTTCCACCAGGAATGAGTTTTTATGCAAAAACTGTTTATTTCAACTAAATTGATCCATCCAAAACGAACTTTGTACTTTGCTATGAAGTTCCACCAGGAATGAGTTTTCATGCAAAAACTGTCTATTTCAACTAACTTTGTCCATCCAAAACGAACTTTGTACTTTGCTATGAAGTTCCACCAGGAATGAGTTTTCATGCAAAAACTGTCTATTTTAACTAAATTGATCCATCCAAAACGAACTTTGTACTTTGCTATGAAGTTCTACCAGGAATGAGTTTTCATGCAAGAACTGTCTATTTCAACTAAATTGGTGCATCCGATACGAACTTTGTACTTTGCTATGAAGTTCCACCAGGAATGAGTTTTCATGCAAAAACTGTCTATTTCAACTAAATTGATCCATCCAAAACGAACTTTGTACTTTGCTATGAAGTTCCACCAGGAATGAGTTTTCATGCAAAAACTGTCTATTTCAACTAACTTTGTCCATCCAAAACGAACTTTGTACTTTGCTATGAAGTTCCACCAGGAATGAGTTTTTATGCAAAAACTGTCTATTTCAACTAACTTTGTCCATCCAAAACGAACTTTGTACTTTGCTATGAAGTTCCACCAGGAATGAGTTTTCATGCAAAAACTGTCTATTTCAACTAAATTGATCCATCCAAAACGAACTTTGTACTTTGCTATGAAGTTCCACCAGGAATGAGTTTTTATGCAAAAACTGTCTATTTCAACTAACTTTGTCCATCCAAAACGAACTTTGTACTTTGCTATGAAGTTCCACCAGGAATGAGTTTTCATGCAAAAACTGTCTATTTCAACTAAATTGATCCATCCAAAACGAACTTTGTACTTTGCTATGAAGTTCCACCAGGAATGAGTTTTCATGCAAAAACTGTCTATTTCAACTAACTTTGTCCATCTAAAACGAACTTTGTACTTTGCTATGAAGTTCCACCAGGAATGATTTTTCATACAAAAACTGTCTATTTCAACTTAATTCGTCCATCCAAAACGAACTTTGTACTTTGCTATGAAGTTCCACCAGGAATGAGTTTTCATGCAAAAACTGTCTATTTCAACTAAATTGATCCATCCAAAACGAACTTTGTACTTTGCTATGAAGTTCCACCAGGAATGAGTTTTCATGCAAAAACTGTCTATTTCAACTAAATTGATCCATCCAAAACGAACTTTGTACTTTGCTATGAAGTTCCACCAGGAATGAGTTTTTATGCAAAAACTGTCTATTTCAACTAACTTTGTCCATCCAAAACGAACTTTGTACTTTGCTATGAAGTTCCACCAGGAATGAGTTTTCATGCAAAAACTGTCTATTTCAACTAAATTGATCCATCCAAAACGAACTTTGTACTTTGCTATGAAGTTCCACCAGGAATGAGTTTTTATGCAAAAACTGTCTATTTCAACTAACTTTGTCCATCCAAAACGAACTTTGTACTTTGCTTTGAAGTTCCACCAGGAATGAGTTTTCATGCAAAAACTGTCTATTTCAACTAACTTTGTCCATCCAAAACGAACTTTGTACTTTGCTATGAAGTTCCACCAGGAATGAGTTTTCATGCAAAAACTGTCTATTTCAACTAAATTGATCCATCCAAAACGAACTTTGTACTTTGCTATGAAGTTCCACCAGGAATGAGTTTTCATGCAAAAACTGTCTATTTCAACTAAATTGATCCATCCAAAACGAACTTTGTACTTTGCTATGAAGTTCCACCAGGAATGAGTTTTCATGCAAAAACTGTCTATTTCAACTAAATTGATCCATCCAAAACGAACTTTGTACTTTGCTATGAAGTTCCACCAGGAATGAGTTTTCATGCAAAAACTGTCTATTTCAACTAACTTTGTCCATCCAAAACGAACTTTGTACTTTGCTATGAAGTTCCACCAGGAATGAGTTTTCATGCAAAAACTGTCTATTTCAACTAAATTGATCCATCCAAAACGAACTTTGTACTTTGCTATGAAGTTCCACCAGGAATGAGTTTTCATGCAAAAACTGTCTATTTCAACTAAATTGATCCATCCAAAACGAACTTTGTACTTTGCTATGAAGTTCCACCAGGAATGAGTTTTCATGCAAAAACTGTCTATTTCAACTAAATTGATCCATCCAAAACGAACTTTGTACTTTGCTATGAAGTTCCACCAGGAATGAGTTTTCATGCAAAAACTGTCTATTTCAACTAACTTTGTCCATCTAAAACGAACTTTGTACTTTGCTATGAAGTTCCACCAGGAATGATTTTTCATACAAAAACTGTCTATTTCAACTTAATTCGTCCATCCAAAACGAACTTTGTACTTTGCTATGAAGTTCCACCAGGAATGAGTTTTCATGCAAAAACTGTCTATTTCAACTAAATTGATCCATCCAAAACGAACTTTGTACTTTGCTATGAAGTTCCACCAGGAATGAGTTTTTATGCAAAAACTGTCTATTTCAACTAAATTGATCCATCCAAAACGAACTTTGTACTTTGCTATGAAGTTCCACCAGGAATGAGTTTTCATGCAAAAACTGTCTATTTCAACTAAATTGATCCATCCAAAACGAACTTTGTACTTTGCTATGAAGTTCCACCAGGAATGAGTTTTCATGCAAAAACTGTCTATTTCAACTAACTTTGTCCATCTAAAACGAACTTTGTACTTTGCTATGAAGTTCCACCAGGAATGAGTTTTCATACAAAAACTGTCTATTTCAACTTAATTCGTCCATCCAAAACGAACTTTGTACTTTGCTATGAAGTTCCACCAGGAATGAGTTTTCATGCAAAAACTGTCTATTTCAACTAAATTGATCCATCCAAAACGAACTTTGTACTTTGCTATGAAGTTCCACCAGGAATGAGTTTTCATGCAAAAACTGTCTATTTCAACTAAATTGATCCATCCAAAACGAACTTTGTACTTTGCTATGAAGTTCCACCAGGAATGAGTTTTCATGCAAAAACTGTCTATTTCAACTAAATTGATCCATCCAAAACGAACTTTGTACTTTGCTATGAAGTTCCACCAGGAATGAGTTTTTATGCAAAAACTGTCTATTTCAACTAACTTTGTCCATCCAAAACGAACTTTGTACTTTGCTATGAAGTTCCACCAGGAATGAGTTTTCATGCAAAAACTGTCTATTTCAACTAACTTTGTCCATCTAAATCGAACTTTGTACTTTGCTATGAAGTTCCACCAGGAATGAGTTTTCATGCAAAAACTGTCTATTTCAACTAAATTGATCCATCCAAAACGAACTTTGTACTTTGCTATGAAGTTCCACCAGGAATGAGTTTTCATGCAAAAACTGTCTATTTCAACTAAATTGATCCATCCAAAACGAACTTTGTACTTTGCTATGAAGTTCCACCAGGAATGAGTTTTCATGCAAAAACTGTCTATTTCAACTAAATTGATCCATCCAAAACGAACTTTGTACTTTGCTATGAAGTTCCACCAGGAATGAGTTTTTATGCAAAAACTGTCTATTTCAACTAACTTTGTCCATCTAAAACGAACTTTGTACTTTGCTATGAAGTTCCACCAGGAATGAGTTTTCATGCAAAAACTGTCTATTTCAACTAAATTGATCCATCCAAAACGAACTTTGTACTTTGCTATGAAGTTCCACCAGGAATGAGTTTTCATGCAAAAACTGTCTATTTCAACTAAATTGATCCATCCAAAACGAACTTTGTACTTTGCTATGAAGTTCCACCAGGAATGAGTTTTCATGCAAAAACTGTCTATTTCAACTAAATTGATCCATCCAAAACGAACTTTGTACTTTGCTATGAAGTTCCACCAGGAATGAGTTTTCATGCAAAAACTGTCTATTTCAACTAACTTTGTCCATCCAAAACGAACTTTGTACTTTGCTATGAAGTTCCACCAGGAATGAGTTTTCATGCAAAAACTGTCTATTTCAACTAACTTTGTCCATCTAAAACGAACTTTGTACTTTGCTATGAAGTTCCACCAGGAATGAGTTTTCATACAAAAACTGTCTATTTCAACTTAATTCGTCCATCCAAAACGAACTTTGTACTTTGCTATGAAGTTCCACCAGGAATGAGTTTTCATGCAAAAACTGTCTATTTCAACTAAATTGATCCATCCAAAACGAACTTTGTACTTTGCTATGAAGTTCCACCAGGAATGAGTTTTCATGCAAAAACTGTCTATTTCAACTAAATTGATCCATCCAAAACGAACTTTGTACTTTGCTATGAAGTTCCACCAGGAATGAGTTTTTATGCAAAAACTGTCTATTTCAACTAACTTTGTCCATCTAAAACGAACTTTGTACTTTGCTATGAAGTTCCACCAGGAATGAGTTTTTATGCAAAAACTGTCTATTTCAACTAAATTGATCCATCCAAAACGAACTTTGTACTTTGCTATGAAGTTCCACCAGGAATGAGTTTTCATGCAAAAACTGTCTATTTCAACTAAATTGATCCATCCAAAACGAACTTTGTACTTTGCTATGAAGTTCCACCAGGAATGAGTTTTCATGCAAAAACTGTCTATTTCAACTAAATTGATCCATCCAAAACGAACTTTGTACTTTGCTATGAAGTTCCACCAGGAATGAGTTTTTATGCAAAAACTGTCTATTTCAACTAACTTTGTCCATTTAAAACGAACTTTGTACTTTGCTATGAAGTTCCACCAGGAATGAGTTTTTATGCAAAAACTGTCTATTTCAACTAAATTGATCCATCCAAAACGAACTTTGTACTTTGCTATGAAGTTCCACCAGGAATGAGTTTTCATGCAAAAACTGTCTATTTCAACTAAATTGATCCATCCAAAACGAACTTTGTACTTTGCTATGAAGTTCCACCAGGAATGAGTTTTCATGCAAAAACTGTCTATTTCAACTAAATTGATCCATCCAAAACGAACTTTGTACTTTGCTATGAAGTTCCACCAGGAATGAGTTTTCATGCAAAAACTGTCTATTTCAACTAAATTGATCCATCCAAAACGAACTTTGTACTTTGCTATGAAGTTCCACCAGGAATGAGTTTTTATGCAAAAACTGTCTATTTCAACTAAATTGATCCATCCAAAACGAACTTTGTACTTTGCTATGAAGTTCCACCAGGAATGAGTTTTCATGCAAAAACTGTCTATTTCAACTAAATTGATCCATCCAAAACGAACTTTGTACTTTGCTATGAAGTTCCACCAGGAATGAGTTTTCATGCAAAAACTGTCTATTTCAACTAAATTGATCCATCCAAAACGAACTTTGTACTTTGCTATGAAGTTCCACCAGGAATGAGTTTTCATGCAAAAACTGTCTATTTCAACTAACTTTGTCCATCTAAAACGAACTTTGTACTTTGCTATTAAGTTCTACCAGGAATGAGTTTTCATGCAAAAACTGTCTATTTCAACTAAATTGATCCATCCAAAACGAACTTTGTACTTTGCTATGAAGTTCCACCAGGAATGAGTTTTCATGCAAAAACTGTCTATTTCAACTAACTTTGTCCATCTGATTCGAACTTTGTACTTTGCTATGAAGTTCCACCAGGAATGAGTTTTCATACAAAAACTGTCTATTTCAACTTAATTCGTCCATCTGATTCGAACTTTGTACTTTGCTATGAAGTTCTACCAGGAATGAGTTTTCATGCAAGAACTGTCTATTTCAACTAAATTGATCCATCCAAAACGAACTTTGTACTTTGCTATGAAGTTCCACCAGGAATGAGTTTTCATGCAAAAACTGTCTATTTCAACTAAATTGATCCATCCAAAACGAACTTTGTACTTTGCTATGAAGTTCCACCAGGAATGAGTTTTTATGCAAAAACTGTCTATTTCAACTAACTTTGTCCATCCAAAACGAACTTTGTACTTTGCTATGAAGTTCCACCAGGAATGAGTTTTCATGCAAAAACTGTCTATTTCAACTTAATTCGTCCATCCAAAACGAACTTTGTACTTTGCTATGAAGTTCCACCAGGAATGAGTTTTTATGCAAAAACTGTCTATTTCAACTAAATTGATCCATCCAAAACGAACTTTGTACTTTGCTATGAAGTTCCACCAGGAATGAGTTTTCATGCAAAAACTGTCTATTTCAACTAACTTTGTCCATCCAAAACGAACTTTGTACTTTGCTATGAAGTTCCACCAGGAATGAGTTTTTATGCAAAAACTGTCTATTTCAACTAACTTTGTCCATCCAAAACGAACTTTGTACTTTGCTATGAAGTTCCACCAGGAATGAGTTTTCATACAAAAACTGTCTATTTCAACTTAATTCGTCCATCCAAAACGAACTTTGTACTTTGCTATGAAGTTCCACCAGGAATGAGTTTTCATGCAAAAACTGTCTATTTCAACTAAATTGATCCATCCAAAACGAACTTTGTACTTTGCTATGAAGTTCCACCAGGAATGAGTTTTCATGCAAAAACTGTCTATTTCAACTAACTTTGTCCATCTAAAACGAACTTTGTACTTTGCTATGAAGTTCCACCAGGAATGAGTTTTCATACAAAAACTGTCTATTTCAACTTAATCCGTCCATCCAAAACGAACTTTGTACTTTGCTATGAAGTTCCACCAGGAATGAGTTTTCATGCAAAAACTGTCTATTTCAACTAAATTGATCCATCCAAAACGAACTTTGTACTTTGCTATGAAGTTCCACCAGGAATGAGTTTTCATGCAAAAACTGTCTATTTCAACTAAATTGATCCATCCAAAACGAACTTTGTACTTTGCTATGAAGTTCCACCAGGAATGAGTTTTCATGCAAAAACTGTCTATTTCAACTAAATTGATCCATCCAAAACGAACTTTGTACTTTGCTATGAAGTTCCACCAGGAATGAGTTTTCATGCAAAAACTGTCTATTTCAACTAAATTGATCCATCCAAAACGAACTTTGTACTTTGCTATGAAGTTCCACCAGGAATGAGTTTTTATGCAAAAACTGTCTATTTCAACTAACTTTGTCCATCCAAAACGAACTTTGTACTTTGCTATGAAGTTCCACCAGGAATGAGTTTTCATGCAAAAACTGTCTATTTCAACTAACTTTGTCCATCTAAATCGAACTTTGTACTTTGCTATGAAGTTCCACCAGGAATGAGTTTTCATGCAAAAACTGTCTATTTCAACTAAATTGATCCATCCAAAACGAACTTTGTACTTTGCTATGAAGTTCCACCAGGAATGAGTTTTCATGCAAAAACTGTCTATTTCAACTAAATTGATCCATCCAAAACGAACTTTGTACTTTGCTATGAAGTTCCACCAGGAATGAGTTTTCATGCAAAAACTGTCTATTTCAACTAAATTGATCCATCCAAAACGAACTTTGTACTTTGCTATGAAGTTCCACCAGGAATGAGTTTTCATGCAAAAACTGTCTATTTCAACTAAATTGATCCATCCAAAACGAACTTTGTACTTTGCTATGAAGTTCCACCAGGAATGAGTTTTTATGCAAAAACTGTCTATTTCAACTAACTTTGTCCATCCAAAACGAACTTTGTACTTTGCTATGAAGTTCCACCAGGAATGAGTTTTCATGCAAAAACTGTCTATTTCAACTAAATTGATCCATCCAAAACGAACTTTGTACTTTGCTATGAAGTTCCACCAGGAATGAGTTTTCATGCAAAAACTGTCTATTTCAACTAACTTTGTCCATCTAAAACGAACTTTGTACTTTGCTATGAAGTTCCACCAGGAATGAGTTTTCATACAAAAACTGTCTATTTCAACTTAATTCGTCCATCCAAAACGAACTTTGTACTTTGCTATGAAGTTCCACCAGGAATGAGTTTTCATGCAAAAACTGTCTATTTCAACTAAATTGATCCATCCAAAACGAACTTTGTACTTTGCTATGAAGTTCCACCAGGAATGAGTTTTCATGCAAAAACTGTCTATTTCAACTAAATTGATCCATCCAAAACGAACTTTGTACTTTGCTATGAAGTTCCACCAGGAATGAGTTTTCATGCAAAAACTGTCTATTTCAACTAAATTGATCCATCCAAAACGAACTTTGTACTTTGCTATGAAGTTCCACCAGGAATGAGTTTTTATGCAAAAACTGTCTATTTCAACTAACTTTGTCCATCTAAAACGAACTTTGTACTTTGCTATGAAGTTCTACCAGGAATGAGTTTTCATGCAAAAACTGTCTATTTCAACTAACTTTGTCCATCTAAATCGAACTTTGTACTTTGCTATGAAGTTCCACCAGGAATGAGTTTTCATGCAAAAACTGTCTATTTCAACTAAATTGATCCATCCAAAACGAACTTTGTACTTTGCTATGAAGTTCCACCAGGAATGAGTTTTCATGCAAAAACTGTCTATTTCAACTAACTTTGTCCATCTAAAACGAACTTTGTACTTTGCTATGAAGTTCCACCAGGAATGAGTTTTCATACAAAAACTGTCTATTTCAACTTAATTCGTCCATCCAAAACGAACTTTGTACTTTGCTATGAAGTTCCACCAGGAATGAGTTTTCATGCAAAAACTGTCTATTTCAACTAAATTGATCCATCCAAAACGAACTTTGTACTTTGCTATGAAGTTCCACCAGGAATGAGTTTTCATGCAAAAACTGTCTATTTCAACTAAATTGATCCATCCAAAACGAACTTTGTACTTTGCTATGAAGTTCCACCAGGAATGAGTTTTCATGCAAAAACTGTCTATTTCAACTAAATTGATCCATCCAAAACGAACTTTGTACTTTGCTATGAAGTTCCACCAGGAATGAGTTTTTATGCAAAAACTGTCTATTTCAACTAACTTTGTCCATCCAAAACGAACTTTGTACTTTGCTATGAAGTTCCACCAGGAATGAGTTTTCATGCAAAAACTGTCTATTTCAACTAAATTGATCCATCCAAAACGAACTTTGTACTTTGCTATGAAGTTCCACCAGGAATGAGTTTTCATGCAAAAACTGTCTATTCCAACTAACTTTGTCCATCCAAAACGAACTTTGTACTTTGCTATGAAGTTCCACCAGGAATGAGTTTTCATGCAAAAACTGTCTATTTCAACTAACTTTGTCCATCCAAAACGAACTTTGTACTTTGCTATGAAGTTCCACCAGGAATGAGTTTTCATGCAAAAACTGTCTATTTCAACTAAATTGATCCATCCAAAACGAACTTTGTACTTTGCTATGAAGTTCCACCAGGAATGAGTTTTCATGCAAAAACTGTCTATTTCAACTAAATTGATCCATCCAAAACGAACTTTGTACTTTGCTATGAAGTTCCACCAGGAATGAGTTTTCATGCAAAAACTGTCTATTCCAACTAACTTTGTCCATCCAAAACGAACTTTGTACTTTGCTATGAAGTTCCACCAGGAATGAGTTTTCATGCAAAAACTGTCTATTTCAACTAAATTGATCCATCCAAAACGAACTTTGTACTTTGCTATGAAGTTCCACCAGGAATGAGTTTTCATGCAAAAACTGTCTATTTCAACTAAATTGATCCATCCAAAACGAACTTTGTACTTTGCTATGAAGTTCCACCAGGAATGAGTTTTCATGCAAAAACTGTCTATTCCAACTAACTTTGTCCATCCAAAACGAACTTTGTACTTTGCTATGAAGTTCCACCAGGAATGAGTTTTCATGCAAAAACTGTCTATTTCAACTAACTTTGTCCATCCAAAACGAACTTTGTACTTTGCTATGAAGTTCCACCAGGAATGAGTTTTCATGCAAAAACTGTCTATTTCAACTAAATTGATCCATCCAAAACGAACTTTGTACTTTGCTATGAAGTTCCACCAGGAATGAGTTTTCATGCAAAAACTGTCTATTTCAACTAAATTGATCCATCCAAAACGAACTTTGTACTTTGCTATGAAGTTCCACCAGGAATGAGTTTTCATGCAAAAACTGTCTATTTCAACTAACTTTGTCCATCCAAAACGAACTTTGTACTTTGCTATGAAGTTCCACCAGGAATGAGTTTTCATGCAAAAACTGTCTATTTCAACTAAATTGATCCATCCAAAACGAACTTTGTACTTTGCTATGAAGTTCCACCAGGAATGAGTTTTTATGCAAAAACTGTCTATTTCAACTAACTTTGTCCATCCAAAACGAACTTTGTACTTTGCTATGAAGTTCCACCAGGAATGAGTTTTCATGCAAAAACTGTCTATTTCAACTAAATTGATCCATCCAAAACGAACTTTGTACTTTGCTATGAAGTTCCACCAGGAATGAGTTTTCATGCAAAAACTGTCTATTTCAACTAAATTGATCCATCCAAAACGAACTTTGTACTTTGCTATGAAGTTCCACCAGGAATGAGTTTTCATGCAAAAACTGTCTATTCCAACTAACTTTGTCCATCCAAAACGAACTTTGTACTTTGCTATGAAGTTCCACCAGGAATGAGTTTTCATGCAAAAACTGTCTATTTCAACTAACTTTGTCCATCCAAAACGAACTTTGTACTTTGCTATGAAGTTCCACCAGGAATGAGTTTTCATGCAAAAACTGTCTATTTCAACTAAATTGATCCATCCAAAACGAACTTTGTACTTTGCTATGAAGTTCCACCAGGAATGAGTTTTCATGCAAAAACTGTCTATTTCAACTAAATTGATCCATCCAAAACGAACTTTGTACTTTGCTATGAAGTTCCACCAGGAATGAGTTTTCATGCAAAAACTGTCTATTTCAACTAAATTGATCCATCCAAAACGAACTTTGTACTTTGCTATGAAGTTCCACCAGGAATGAGTTTTCATGCAAAAACTGTCTATTTCAACTAAATTGATCCATCCAAAACGAACTTTGTACTTTGCTATGAAGTTCCACCAGGAATGAGTTTTCATGCAAAAACTGTCTATTTCAACTAAATTGATCCATCCAAAACGAACTTTGTACTTTGCTATGAAGTTCCACCAGGAATGAGTTTTCATGCAAAAACTGTCTATTTCAACTAAATTGATCCATCCAAAACGAACTTTGTACTTTGCTATGAAGTTCCACCAGGAATGAGTTTTTATGCAAAAACTGTCTATTTCAACTAACTTTGTCCATCCAAAACGAACTTTGTACTTTGCTATGAAGTTCCACCAGGAATGAGTTTTCATGCAAAAACTGTCTATTTCAACTAACTTTGTCCATCCAAAACGAACTTTGTACTTTGCCATGAAGTTCCACCAGGAATGAGTTTTCATGCAAAAACTGTCTATTTCAACTAAATTGATAAATCCAAAACGAACTTTGTACTTTGCTATGAAGTTCCACCAGGAATGAGTTTTCATACAAAAACTGTCTATTTCAACTAAATTGATCCATCCAAAACGAACTTTGTACTTTGCTATGAAGTTCCACCAGGAATGAATTTTCATGCAAAAACTGTCTATTTCAACTAAATTGATCCAACCCAAACGAACTTTGTACTTTGCTATGAAGTTCCACCAGGAATGAGTTTTTATGCAAAAACTGTCTATTTCAACTAACTTTGTCCATCCAAAACGAACTTTGTACTTTGCTATGAAGTTCCACCAGGAATGAGTTTTTATGCAAAAACTGTCTATTTCAACTAACTTTGTCCATCCAAAACGAACTTTGTACTTTGCTATGAAGTTCCACCAGGAATGAGTTTTCATGCAAAAACTGTCTATTTCAACTAACTTTGTCCATCCAAAACGAACTTTGTACTTTGCCATGAAGTTCCACCAGGAATGAGTTTTCATGCAAAAACTGTCTATTTCAACTAAATTGATCCATCCAAAACGAACTTTGTACTTTGCTATGAAGTTCCACCAGGAATGAGTTTTCATACAAAAACTGTCTATTTCAACTAAATTGATCCATCCAAAACGAACTTTGTACTTTGCTATGAAGTTCCACCAGGAATGAGTTTTCATGCAAAAACTGTCTATTTCAACTAAATTGATCCATCCAAAACGAACTTTGTACTTTGCTATGAAGTTCCACCAGGAATGAGTTTTCATGCAAAAACTGTCTATTTCAACTAACTTTGTCCATCCAAAACGAACTTTGTACTTTGCTATGAAGTTTCACCAGGAATGAGTTTTCATGCAAAAACTGTCTATTTCAACTAAATTGATCCATCCAAAACGAACTTTGTACTTTGCTATGAAGTTCCACCAGGAATGAGTTTTAATGCAAAAACTGTCTATTTCAACTAAATTGATCCATCCAAAACGAACTTTGTACTTTGCTATGAAGTTCCACCAGGAATGAGTTTTTATGCAAAAACTGTCTATTTCAACTAACTTTGTCCATCCAAAACGAACTTTGTACTTTGCTATGAAGTTCCACCAGGAATGAGTTTTCATGCAAAAACTGTCTATTTCAACTAAATTGATCCATCCAAAACGAACTTTGTACTTTGCTATGAAGTTCCACCAGGAATGAGTTTTCATGCAAAAACTGTCTATTTCAACTAAATTGATCCATCCAAAACGAACTTTGTACTTTGCTATGAAGTTCCACCAGGAATGAGTTTTTATGCAAAAACTGTCTATTTCAACTAACTTTGTCCATCCAAAACGAACTTTGTACTTTGCTATGAAGTTCCACCAGGAATGAGTTTTCATGCAAAAACTGTCTATTTCAACTAACTTTGTCCATCCAAAACGAACTTTGTACTTTGCTATGAAGTTCCACCAGGAATGAGTTTTCATGCAAAAACTGTCTATTTCAACTAAATTGATCCATCCAAAACGAACTTTGTACTTTGCTATGAAGTTCCACCAGGAATGAGTTTTCATGCAAAAACTGTCTATTTCAACTAAATTGATCCATCCAAAACGAACTTTGTACTTTGCTATGAAGTTCCACCAGGAATGAGTTTTCATGCAAAAACTGTCTATTTCAACTAAATTGATCCATCCAAAACGAACTTTGTACTTTGCTATGAAGTTCCACCAGGAATGAGTTTTCATGCAAAAACTGTCTATTTCAACTAACTTTGTCCATCTAAAACGAACTTTGTACTTTGCTATTAAGTTCTACCAGGAATGAGTTTTCATGCAAAAACTGTCTATTTCAACTAAATTGATCCATCCAAAACGAACTTTTTACTTTGCTATGAAGTTCCACCAGGAATGAGTTTTCATGCAAAAACTGTCTACTTCAACTAAATTGATCCATCCAAAACGAACTTTGTACTTTGCTATGAAGTTCCACCAGGAATGAGTTTTCATGCAAAAACTGTCTATTTCAACTAACTTTGTCCATCCAAAACGAACTTTGTACTTTGCTATGAAGTTCCACCAGGAATGAGTTTTCATGCAAAAACTGTCTATTTCAACTAACTTTGTCCATCCAAAACGAACTTTGTACTTTGCTATGAAGTTCCACCAGGAATGAGTTTTCATGCAAAAACTGTCTATTTCAACTAAATTGATCCATCCAAAACGAACTTTGTACTTTGCTATGAAGTTCCACCAGGAATGAGTTTTCATGCAAAAACTGTCTATTTCAACTAAATTGATCCATCCAAAACGAACTTTGTACTTTGCTATGAAGTTCCACCAGGAATGAGTTTTCATGCAAAAACTGTCTATTTCAACTAAATTGATCCATCCAAAACGAACTTTGTACTTTGCTATGAAGTTCCACCAGGAATGAGTTTTCATGCAAAAACTGTCTATTTCAACTAACTTTGTCCATCTAAAACGAACTTTGTACTTTGCTATTAAGTTCTACCAGGAATGAGTTTTCATGCAAAAACTGTCTATTTCAACTAAATTGATCCATCCAAAACGAACTTTGTACTTTGCTATGAAGTTCCACCAGGAATGAGTTTTCATGCAAAAACTGTCTATTTCAACTAAATTGATCCATCCAAAACGAACTTTGTACTTTGCTATGAAGTTCCACCAGGAATGAGTTTTCATGCAAAAACTGTCTATTTCAACTAAATTGATCCATCCAAAACGAACTTTGTACTTTGCTATGAAGTTCCACCAGGAATGAGTTTTCATGCAAAAACTGTCTATTTCAACTAACTTTGTCCATCTAAAACGAACTTTGTACTTTGCTATGAAGTTCCACCAGGAATGAGTTTTCATGCAAAAACTGTCTATTTCAACTAAATTGATCCATCCAAAACGAACTTTGTACTTTGCTATGAAGTTCCACCAGGAATGAGTTTTCATGCAAAAACTGTCTATTTCAACTAAATTGATCCATCCAAAACGAACTTTGTACTTTGCTATGAAGTTCCACCAGGAATGAGTTTTTATACAAAAACTGTCTATTTCAACTAACTTTGTCCATCCAAAACGAACTTTGTACTTTGCTATGAAGTTCCACCAGGAATGAGTTTTCATGCAAAAACTGTCTATTTCAACTAACTTTGTCCATCCAAAACGAACTTTGTACTTTGCTATGAAGTTCCACCAGGAATGAGTTTTCATGCAAAAACTGTCTATTTCAACTAAATTGATCCATCCAAAACGAACTTTGTACTTTGCTATGAAGTTCCACCAGGAATGAGTTTTCATGCAAAAACTGTCTATTTCAACTAACTTTGTCCATCTAAAACGAACTTTGTACTTTGCTATTAAGTTCTACCAGGAATGAGTTTTCATGCAAAAACTGTCTATTTCAACTAAATTGATCCATCCAAAACGAACTTTGTACTTTGCTATGAAGTTCCACCAGGAATGAGTTTTCATGCAAAAACTGTCTACTTCAACTAAATTGATCCATCCAAAACGAACTTTGTACTTTGCTATGAAGTTCCACCAGGAATGAGTTTTCATGCAAAAACTGTCTATTTCAACTAACTTTGTCCATCCAAAACGAACTTTGTACTTTGCTATGAAGTTCCACCAGGAATGAGTTTTCATGCAAAAACTGTCTATTTCAACTAAATTGATCCATCCAAAACGAACTTTGTACTTTGCTATGAAGTTCCACCAGGAATGAGTTTTCATGCAAAAACTGTCTATTTCAACTAAATTGATCCATCCAAAACGAACTTTGTACTTTGCTATGAAGTTCCACCAGGAATGAGTTTTCATGCAAAAACTGTCTATTTCAACTAAATTGATCCATCCAAAACGAACTTTGTACTTTGCTATGAAGTTCCACCAGGAATGAGTTTTCATGCAAAAACTGTCTATTTCAACTAACTTTGTCCATCTAAATCGAACTTTGTACTTTGCTATGAAGTTCCACCAGGAATGAGTTTTCATGCAAAAACTGTCTATTTCAACTAAATTGATCCATCCAAAACGAACTTTGTACTTTGCTATGAAGTTCCACCAGGAATGAGTTTTCATGCAAAAACTGTCTATTTCAACTAACTTTGTCCATCTAAAACGAACTTTGTACTTTGCTATGAAGTTCCACCAGGAATGAGTTTTCATACAAAAACTGTCTATTTCAACTTAATTCGTCCATCCAAAACGAACTTTGTACTTTGCTATGAAGTTCCACCAGGAATGAGTTTTCATGCAAAAACTGTCTATTTCAACTAAATTGATCCATCCAAAACGAACTTTGTACTTTGCTATGAAGTTCCACCAGGAATGAGTTTTCATGCAAAAACTGTCTATTTCAACTAAATTGATCCATCCAAAACGAACTTTGTACTTTGCTATGAAGTTCCACCAGGAATGAGTTTTTATGCAAAAACTGTCTATTTCAACTAACTTTGTCCATCCAAAACGAACTTTGTACTTTGCTATGAAGTTCCACCAGGAATGAGTTTTTATGCAAAAACTGTCTATTTCAACTAACTTTGTCCATCCAAAACGAACTTTGTACTTTGCTATGAAGTTCCACCAGGAATGAGTTTTCATGCAAAAACTGTCTATTTCAACTAACTTTGTCCATCCAAAACGAACTTTGTACTTTGCTATGAAGTTCCACCAGGAATGAGTTTTCATGCAAAAACTGTCTATTTCAACTAAATTGATCCATCCAAAACGAACTTTGTACTTTGCTATGAAGTTCCACCAGGAATGAGTTTTCATGCAAAAACTGTCTATTTCAACTAAATTGATCCATCCAAAACGAACTTTGTACTTTGCTATGAAGTTCCACCAGGAATGAGTTTTCATGCAAAAACTGTCTATTTCAACTAAATTGATCCATCCAAAACGAACTTTGTACTTTGCTATGAAGTTCCACCAGGAATGAGTTTTCATGCAAAAACTGTCTATTTCAACTAAATTGATCCATCCAAAACGAACTTTGTACTTTGCTATGAAGTTCCACCAGGAATGAGTTTTCATGCAAAAACTGTCTATTTCAACTAAATTGATCCAACCAAAACGAACTTTGTACTTTGCTATGAAGTTCCACCAGGAATGAGTTTTCATGCAAAAACTGTCTATTTCAACTAAATTGATCCATCCAAAACGAACTTTGTACTTTGCTATGAAGTTCCACCAGGAATGAGTTTTCATGCAAAAACTGTCTATTTCAACTAAATTGATCCATCCAAAACGAGCTTTGTACTTTGCTATGAAGTTCCACCAGGAATGAGTTTTCATGCAAAAACTGTCTATTTCAACAAAATTGATCCATCCAAAACGAACTTTGTACTTTGCTATGAAGTTCCACCAGGAATGAGTTTTCATACAAAAACTGTCTATTTCAACTTAATTCGTCCATCCAAAACGAACTTTGTACTTTGCTATGAAGTTCCACCAGGAATGAGTTTTCATGCAAAAACTGTCTATTTCAACTAACTTTGTCCATCCAAAACGAACTTTGTACTTTGCTATGAAGTTCCACCAGGAATGAGTTTTCATGCAAAAACTGTCTATTTCAACTAAATTGATCCATCCAAAACGAACTTTGTACTTTGCTATGAAGTTCCACCAGGAATGAGTTTTCATGCAAAAACTGTCTATTTCAACTAAATTGATCCATCCAAAACGAACTTTGTACTTTGCTATGAAGTTCCACCAGGAATGAGTTTTCATGCAAAAACTGTCTATTTCAACTAAATTGATCCATCCAAAACGAACTTTGTACTTTGCTATGAAGTTCCACCAGGAATGAGTTTTCATGCAAAAACTGTCTATTTCAACTAAATTGATCCATCCAAAACGAACTTTGTACTTTGCTATGAAGTTCCACCAGGAATGAGTTTTCATGCAAAAACTGTCTATTTCAACTAAATTGATCCATCCAAAACGAGCTTTGTACTTTGCTATGAAGTTCCACCAGGAATGAGTTTTCATGCAAAAACTGTCTATTTCAACTAACTTTGTCCATCCAAAACGAACTTTGTACTTTGCTATGAAGTTCCACCAGGAATGAGTTTTCATGCAAAAACTATCTATTTCAACTAAATTGATCCATCCAAAACGAACTTTGTACTTTGCTATGAAGTTCCACCAGGAATGAGTTTTCATGCAAAAACTGTCTATTTCAACAAAATTGATCCATCCAAAACGAACTTTGTACTTTGCTATGAAGTTCCACCAGGAATGAGTTTTCATACAAAAACTGTCTATTTCAACTAACTTTGTCCATCCAAAACGAACTTTGTTCTTTGCTATGAAGTTCCACCAGGAATGAGTTTTCATGCAAAAACTGTCTATTTCAACTTAATTCGTCCATCCAAAACGAACTTTGTACTTTGCTATGAAGTTCCACCAGGAATGAGTTTTCATGCAAAAACTGTCTATTTCAACTAAATTGATCCATCCAAAACGAACTTTGTACTTTGCTATGAAGTTCCACCAGGAATGAGTTTTCATGCAAAAACTGTCTATTTCAACTAAATTGATCCATCCAAAACGAACTTTGTACTTTGCTATGAAGTTCCACCAGGAATGAGTTTTCATGCAAAAACTGTCTATTTCAACTAAATTGATCCATCCAAAACGAGCTTTGTACTTTGCTACGAAGTTCCACCAGGAATGAGTTTTCATGCAAAAACTGTCTATTTCAACTAAATTGATCCATCCAAAACGAACTTTGTACTTTGCTATGAAGTTCCACCAGGAATGAGTTTTCATGCAAAAACTGTCTATTTCAACTAACTTTGTCCATCCAAAACGAACTTTGTACTTTGCTATGAAGTTCCACCAGGAATGAGTTTTCATACAAAAACTGTCTATTTCAACTTAATTCGTCCATCCAAAACAAACTTTTTACTTTGCTATGAAGTTCCACCAGGAATGAGTTTTCATGCAAAAACTGTCTATTTCAACTAAATTGATCCATCCAAAACGAACTTTTTACTTTGCTATGAAGTTCCACCAGGAATGAGTTTTCATGCAAAAACTGTCTATTTTAACTAAATTGATCCATCCAAAACGAACTTTGTACTTTGCTATGAAGTTCCACCAGGAATGAGTTTTCATGCAAAAACTGTCTATTTCAACTAAATTGATCCATCCAAAACGAACTTTGTACTTTGCTATGAAGTTCCACCAGGAATGAGTTTTCATGCAAAAACTGTCTATTTCAACTAAATTGATCCATCCAAAACGAACTTTGTACTTTGCTATGAAGTTCCACCAGGAATGAGTTTTCATGCAAAAACTGTCTATTTCAACTAAATTGATCCATCCAAAACGAACTTTGTACTTTGCTATGAAGTTCCACCAGGAATGAGTTTTTATGCAAAAACTGTCTATTTCAACTAACTTTGTCCATCCAAAACGAACTTTGTACTTTGCTATGAAGTTCCACCAGGAATGAGTTTTCATGCAAAAACTATCTATTTCAACTAAATTGATCCATCCAAAACGAGCTTTGTACTTTGCTATGAAGTTCCACCAGGAATGAGTTTTCATGCAAAAACTGTCTATTTCAACTAACTTTGTCCATCCAAAACGAACTTTGTACTTTGCTATGAAGTTCCACCAGGAATGAGTTTTCATGCAAAAACTGTCTATTTCAACTTAATTCGTCCATCTGATTCGAACTTTGTACTTTGCTATGAAGTTCCACCAGGAATGAGTTTTCATACAAAAACTGTCTATTTCAACTTAATTCGTCCATCCAAAACGAACTTTGTACTTTGCTATGAAGTTCCACCAGGAATGAGTTTTCATACAAAAACTGTCTATTTCAACTAACTTTGTCCATCCAAAACGAACTTTGTACTTTGCTATGAAGTTCCACCAGGAATGAGTTTTCATGCAAAAACTGTCTATTTCAACTAACTTTGTCCATCCAAAACGAACTTTGTACTTTGCTATGAAGTTCCACCAGGAATGAGTTTTCATGCAAAAACTGTCTATTTCAACTAAATTGATCCATCCAAAACGAACTTTGTACTTTGCTATGAAGTTCCACCAGGAATGAGTTTTCATGCAAAAACTGTCTATTTCAACTAAATTGATCCATCCAAAACGAACTTTGTACTTTGCTATGAAGTTCCACCAGGAATGAGTTTTCATGCAAAAACTGTCTATTTCAACTAACTTTGTCCATCTAAAACGAACTTTGTACTTTGCTATGAAGTTCTACCAGGAATGAGTTTTCATGCAAAAACTGTCTATTTCAACTTAATTCGTCCATCTGATTCGAACTTTGTACTTTGCTATGAAGTTCCACCAGGAATGGGTTTTCATACAAAAACTGTCTATTTCAACTAAATTGATCCATCCAAAACGAACTTTGTACTTTGCTATGAAGTTCCACCAGGAATGAGTTTTCATGCAAAAACTGTCTATTTCAACTAACTTTGTCCATCCAAAACGAACTTTGTACTTTGCTATGAAGTTCCACCAGGAATGAGTTTTCATGCAAAAACTATCTATTTCAACTAAATTGATCCATCCAAAACGAGCTTTGTACTTTGCTATGAAGTTCCACCAGGAATGAGTTTTCATGCAAAAACTGTCTATTTCAACTAACTTTGTCCATCCAAAACGAACTTTGTACTTTGCTATGAAGTTCCACCAGGAATGAGTTTTCATGCAAAAACTGTCTATTTCAACTTAATTCGTCCATCTGATTCGAACTTTGTACTTTGCTATGAAGTTCCACCAGGAATGAGTTTTCATACAAAAACTGTCTATTTCAACTTAATTCGTCCATCCAAAACGAACTTTGTACTTTGCTATGAAGTTCCACCAGGAATGAGTTTTCATGCAAAAACTGTCTATTTCAACTAACTTTGTCCATCCAAAACGAACTTTGTACTTTGCTATGAAGTTCCACCAGGAATGAGTTTTCATGCAAAAACTGTCTATTTCAACTAAATTGATCCATCCAAAACGAACTTTGTACTTTGCTATGAAGTTCCACCAGGAATGAGTTTTCATGCAAAAACTGTCTATTTCAACTAACTTTGTCCATCCAAAACGAACTTTGTACTTTGCTATGAAGTTCCACCAGGAATGAGTTTTCATACAAAAACTGTCTATTTCAACTTAATTCGTCCATCCAAAACAAACTTTGTACTTTGCTATGAAGTTCCACCAGGAATGAGTTTTCATGCAAAAACTGTCTGTTCCAACTTACTTTGTCCATCCAAAACGAACTTTGTACTTTGCTATGAAGTTCCACCAGGAATGAGTTTTCATGCAAAAACTGTCTATTTCAACTAACTTTGTCCATCCAAAACGAACTTTGTACTTTGCTATGAAGTTCCACCAGGAATGAGTTTTCATGCAAAAACTGTCTATTTCAACTAAATTGATCCATCCAAAACGAACTTTGTACTTTGCTATGAAGTTCCACCAGGAATGAGTTTTCATGCAAAAACTGTCTATTTCAACTAACTTTGTCCATCCAAAACGAACTTTGTACTTTGCTATGAAGTTCCACCAGGAATGAGTTTTCATGCAAAAACTGTCTATTTCAACTAAATTGATCCATCCAAAACGAACTTTGTACTTTGCTATGAAGTTCCACCAGGAATGAGTTTTCATGCAAAAACTGTCTATTCCAACTAACTTTGTCCATCCAAAACGAACTTTGTACTTTGCTATGAAGTTCCACCAGGAATGAGTTTTCATGCAAAAACTGTCTATTTCAACTAAATTGATCCATCCAAAACGAACTTTGTACTTTGCTATGAAGTTCCACCAGGAATGAGTTTTCATGCAAAAACTGTCTATTTCAACTTAATTCGTCCATCTGATTCGAACTTTGTACTTTGCTATGAAGTTCCACCAGGAATGAGTTTTCATACAAAAACTGTCTATTTCAACTTAATTCGTCCATCCAAAACGAACTTTGTACTTTGCTATGAAGTTCCACCAGGAATGAGTTTTCATGCAAAAACTGTCTATTTCAACTAACTTTGTCCATCCAAAACGAACTTTGTACTTTGCTATGAAGTTCCACCAGGAATGAGTTTTCATGCAAAAACTGTCTATTTCAACTAAATTGATCCATCCAAAACGAACTTTGTACTTTGCTATGAAGTTCCACCAGGAATGAGTTTTCATGCAAAAACTGTCTATTTCAACTAACTTTGTCCATCCAAAACGAACTTTGTACTTTGCTATGAAGTTCCACCAGGAATGAGTTTTCATGCAAAAACTGTCTATTTCAACTAAATTGATCCATCCAAAACGAACTTTGTACTTTGCTATGAAGTTCCACCAGGAATGAGTTTTCATGCAAAAACTGTCTATTTCAACTTAATTCGTCCATCTGATTCGAACTTTGTACTTTGCTATGAAGTTCCACCAGGAATGAGTTTTCATACAAAAACTGTCTATTTCAACTTAATTCGTCCATCCAAAACGAACTTTGTACTTTGCTATGAAGTTCCACCAGGAATGAGTTTTCATGCAAAAACTGTCTATTTCAACTAACTTTGTCCATCCAAAACGAACTTTGTACTTTGCTATGAAGTTCCACCAGGAATGAGTTTTCATACAAAAACTGTCTATTTCAACTAACTTTGTCCATCCAAAACGAACTTTGTACTTTGCTATGAAGTTCCACCAGGAATGAGTTTTTATGCAAAAACTGTCTATTTCAACTAAATTGATCCATCCAAAACGAACTTTGTACTTTGCTATGAAGTTCCACCAGGAATGAGTTTTTATGCAAAAACTGTCTATTTCAACTAAATTGATCCATCCAAAACGAACTTTGTACTTTGCTATGAAGTTCCACCAGGAATGAGTTTTCATGCAAAAACTGTCTATTTCAACTAACTTTGTCCATCCAAAACGAACTTTGTACTTTGCTATGAAGTTCCACCAGGAATGAATTTTCATGCAAAAACTGTCTATTTCAACTAAATTGATCCATCCAAAACGAACTTTGTACTTTGCTATGAAGTTCCACCAGGAATGAGTTTTCATGCAAAAACTGTCTATTCCAACTAACTTTGTCCATCCAAAACGAACTTTGTACTTTGCTATGAAGTTCCACCAGGAATGAGTTTTTATACAAAAACTGTCTATTTCAACTTAATTCGTCCATCCAAAACGAACTTTGTACTTTGCTATGAAGTTCCACCAGGAATGAGTTTTCATGCAAAAACTGTCTATTTCAACTAACTGTCCATCCAAAACGAACTTTGTACTTTGCTATGAAGTTCCACCAGGAATGAGTTTTCATGCAAAAACTGTCTATTTCAACTAAATTGATCCATCCAAAACGAACTTTGTACTTTGCTATGAAGTTCCACCAGGAATGAGTTTTCATGCAAAAACTGTCTATTTCAACTAACTTTGTCCATCCAAAACGAACTTTGTACTTTGCTATGAAGTTCCACCAGGAATGAGTTTTTATGCAAAAACTGTCTATTTCAACTAACTTTGTCCATCCAAAACGAACTTTGTACTTTGCTATGAAGTTCCACCAGGAATGAGTTTTTATGCAAAAACTGTCTATTTCAACTAGCTTTGTCCATCCAAAACGAACTTTGTACTTTGCTATGAAGTTCCACCAGGAATGAGTTTTCATGCAAAAACTGTCTATTTCAACTAACTTTGTCCATCCAAAACGAACTTTGTACTTTGCTATGAAGTTCCACCAGGAATGAGTTTTCATGCAAAAACTGTCTATTTCAACTAAATTGATCCATCCAAAACGAACTTTGTACTTTGCTATGAAGTTCCACCAGGAATGAGTTTTCATGCAAAAACTGTCTATTTCAACTAACTTTGTCCATCCAAAACGAACTTTGTACTTTTGCTATGAAGTTCCACCAGGAATGAGTTTTCATGCAAAAACTGTCTATTTCAACTAAATTGATCCATCCAAAACGAACTTTGTACTTTGCTATGAAGTTCCACCAGGAATGAGTTTTCATGCAAAAACTGTCTATTCCAACTAACTTTGTCCATCCAAAACGAACTTTGTACTTTGCTATGAAGTTCCACCAGGAATGAGTTTTCATGCAAAAACTGTCTATTTCAACTAAATTGATCCATCCAAAACGAACTTTGTACTTTGCTATGAAGTTCCACCAGGAATGAGTTTTCATGCAAAAACTGTCTATTTCAACTTAATTCGTCCATCTGATTCGAACTTTGTACTTTGCTATGAAGTTCCACCAGGAATGAGTTTTCATACAAAACTGTCTATTTCAACTTAATTCGACCATCCAAAACGAACTTTGTACTTTGCTATGAAGTTCCACCAGGAATGAGTTTTCATGCAAAAACTGTCTATTTCAACTAACTTTGTCCATCCAAAACGAACTTTGTACTTTGCTATGAAGTTCCACCAGGAATGAGTTTTCATGCAAAAACTGTCTATTTCAACTAAATTGATCCATCCAAAACGAACTTTGTACTTTGCTATGAAGTTCCACCAGGATATGAGGTTTTCATGCAAAAAACTGTCTATTTCAACTAACTTTGTCCATTCCAAAACGAACTTTGTACTTTGCTATGAAGTTCCACCAGGAATGAGTTTTCATGCAAAAACTGTCTATTTCAACTAACTTTGTCCATCCAAAACGAACTTTGTACTTTGCTATGAAGTTCCACCAGGAATGAGTTTTCATGCAAAAACTGTCTATTTCAACTAAATTGATCCATCCAAAACGAACTTTGTACTTTGCTATGAAGTTCCACCAGGAATGAGTTTTTATGCAAAAACTGTCTATTTCAACTAACTTTGTCCATTCAAAACGAACTTTGTACTTTGCTATGAAGTTCCACAGGAATGAGTTTTCATGCAAAAACTGTCTATTTCAACTAACTTTGTCCATCTAAATCGAACTTTGTACTTTGCTATGAAGTTCCACCAGGAATGAGTTTTCATGCAAAAACTGTCTATTTCAACTAACTTGTCCATCCAAAACGAACTTTGTACTTTGCTATGAAGTTCCACCAGGAATGAGTTTTCATGCAAAAACTGTCTATTTCAACTTAATTCGTCCATCCAAAACGAACTTTGTACTTTGCTATGAAGTTCCACCAGGAATGAGTTTTCATACAAAAACTGTCTATTTCAACTAACTTTGTCCATCCAAAACGAACTTTGTACTTTGCTATGAAGTTCCACCAGGAAAGAATTTTCATGCAAAAACTGTCTATTTCAACTAAATTGATCCATCCAAAACGAACTTTGTACTTTGCTATGAAGTTCCACCAGGAATGAGTTTTTATGCAAAAACTGTCTATTTCAACTAACTTTGTCCATTCAAAACGAACTTTGTACTTTGCTATGAAGTTCCACCAGGAATGAGTTTTCATGCAAAAACTATCTATTTCAACTAACTTTGTCCATCTAAATCGAACTTTGTACTTTGCTATGAAGTTCCACCAGGAATGAGTTTTCATGCAAAAACTGTCTATTTCAACTAACTTTGTCCATTTAAAACGAACTTTGTACTTTGCTATGAAGTTCCACCAGGAATGAGTTTTTATGCAAAAACTGTCTATTTCAACTAACTTTGTCCATCCAAAACGAACTTTGTACTTTGCTATGAAGTTCCACCAGGAATGAGTTTTTATGCAAAAACTGTCTATTTCAACTAACTTTGTCCATCCAAAACGAACTTTGTACTTTGCTATGAAGTTCCACCAGGAATGAGTTTTCATGCAAAAACTGTCTATTTCAACTAAATTGATCCATCCAAAACGAACTTTGTACTTTGCTATGAAGTTCCACCAGGAATGAGTTTTCATGCAAAAACTGTCTATTTCAACTAACTTTGTCCATCTAAAACGAACTTTGTACTTTGCTATGAAGTTCTACCAGGAATGAGTTTTCATGCAAAAACTGTCTATTTCAAATAACTTTGTCCATCTAAATCGAACTTTGTACTTTGCTATGAAGTTCCACCAGGAATGAGTTTTCATGCAAAAACTGTCTATTTCAACTAAATTGATCCATCCAAAACGAACTTTGTACTTTGCTATGAAGTTCCACCAGGAATGAGTTTTCATGCAAAAACTGTCTATTTCAACTAACTTTGTCCATCTAAAACGAACTTTGTACTTTGCTATGAAGTTCCACCAGGAATGAGTTTTCATACAAAAACTGTCTATTTCAACTTAATTCGTCCATCCAAAACGAACTTTGTACTTTGCTATGAAGTTCCACCAGGAATGAGTTTTCATGCAAAAACTGTCTATTTCAACTAAATTGATCCATCCAAAACGAACTTTGTACTTTGCTATGAAGTTCCACCAGGAATGAGTTTTCATGCAAAAACTGTCTATTTCAACTAAATTGATCCATCCAAAACGAACTTTGTACTTTGCTATGAAGTTCCACCAGGAATGAGTTTTCATGCAAAAACTGTCTATTTCAACTAACTTTGTCCATCTAAAACGAACTTTGTACTTTGCTATGAAGTTCTACCAGGAATGAGTTTTCATGCAAAAACTGTCTATTTCAACATAATTCGTCCATCTGATTCGAACTTTGTACTTTGCTATGAAGTTCCACCAGGAATGGGTTTTCATACAAAAACTGTCTATTTCAACTTAATTCGTCCATCCAAAACGAACTTTGTACTTTGCTATGAAGTTCCACCAGGAATGAATTTTCATGCAAAAACTGTCTATTTCAACTAACTTTGTCCATCCAAAACGAACTTTGTACTTTGCTATGAAGTTCCACCAGGAATGAGTTTTTATGCAAAAACTGTCTATTTCAACTAACTTTGTCCATCCAAAACGAACTTTGTACTTTGCTATGAAGTTCCACCAGGAATGAGTTTTCATGCAAAAACTATCTATTTCAACTAAATTGATCCATCCAAAACGAGCTTTGTACTTTGCTATGAAGTTCCACCAGGAATGAGTTTTCATGCAAAAACTGTCTATTTCAACTAACTTTGTCCATCCAAAACGAACTTTGTACTTTGCTATGAAGTTCCACCAGGAATGAGTTTTCATGCAAAAACTGTCTATTTCAACTTAATTCGTCCATCTGATTCGAACTTTGTACTTTGCTATGAAGTTCCACCAGGAATGAGTTTTCATACAAAAACTGTCTATTTCAACTTAATTCGTCCATCCAAAACGAACTTTGTACTTTGCTATGAAGTTCTACCAGGAATGAGTTTTCATGCAAAAACTGTCTATTTCAACTAATTTTGTCCATCCAAAACGAACTTTGTACTTTGCTATGAAGTTCCACCAGGAATGAGTTTTCATGCAAAAACTGTCTATTTCAACTAAATTGATCCATCCAAAACGAACTTTTTACTTTGCTATGAAGTTCCACCAGGAATGAGTTTTCATGCAAAAACTGTCTATTTCAACTAACTTTGTCCATCCAAAACGAACTTTGTACTTTGCTATGAAGTTCCACCAGGAATGAGTTTTCATACAAAAACTGTCTATTTCAACTTAATTCGTCCATCTGATTCGAACTTTGTACTTTGCTATGAAGTTCAACCAGGAATGAGTTTTCATACAAAAACTGGCTATTTCAACTTAATTCGTCCATCCAAAACGAACTTTGTACTTTGCTATGAAGTTCCACCAGGAATGAGTTTTCATGCAAAAAACTGTCTATTCCAACTAACTTTGTCCATCCAAAACGAACTTTGTACTTTGCTATGAAGTTCCACCAGGAATGAGTTTTCATGCAAAAACTGTCTATTTCAACTAACTTTGTCCATCCAAAACGAACTTTGTACTTTGCTATGAAGTTCCACCAGGAATGAGTTTTCATGCAAAAACTGTCTATTTCAACTAAATTGATCCATCCAAAACGAACTTTGTACTTTGCTATGAAGTTCCACCAGGAATGAGTTTTCATGCAAAAACTGTCTATTCCAACTAACTTTGTCCATCCAAAACGAACTTTGTACTTTGCTATGAAGTTCCACCAGGAATGAGTTTTCATGCAAAAACTGTCTATTTCAACTAAATTGATCCATCCAAAACGAACTTTGTACTTTGCTATGAAGTTCCACCAGGAATGAGTTTTCATGCAAAAACTGTCTATTTCAACTTAATTCGTCCATCTGATTCGAACTTTGTACTTTGCTATGAAGTTCCACCAGGAATGAGTTTTCATACAAAAACTGTCTATTTCAACTTAATTCGTCCATCCAAAACGAACTTTGTACTTTGCTATGAAGTTCCACCAGGAATGAGTTTTCATGCAAAAACTGTCTATTTCAACTAACTTTGTCCATCCAAAACGAACTTTGTACTTTGCTATGAAGTTCCACCAGGAATGAGTTTTCATGCAAAAACTGTCTATTTCAACTAAATTGATCCATCCAAAACGAACTTTGTACTTTGCTATGAAGTTCCACCAGGAATGAGTTTTCATGCAAAAACTGTCTATTCCAACTAACTTTGTCCATCCAAAACGAACTTTGTACTTTGCTATGAAGTTCCACCAGGAATGAGTTTTCATGCAAAAACTGTCTATTTCAACTAAATTGATCCATCCAAAACGAACTTTGTACTTTGTTATGAAGTTCCACCAGGAATGAGTTTTCATGCAAAAACTGTCTATTTCAACTTAATTCGTCCATCTGATTCGAACTTTGTACTTTGCTATGAAGTTCCACCAGGAATGAGTTTTCATACAAAAACTGTCTATTTCAACTTAATTCGTCCATCCAAAACGAACTTTGTACTTTGCTATGAAGTTCCACCAGGAATAAGTTTTCATGCAAAAACTGTCTATTTCAACTAACTTTGTCCATCCAAAACGAACTTTGTACTTTGCTATGAAGTTCCACCAGGAATGAGTTTTCATGCAAAAACTGTCTATTTCAACTAAATTGATCCATCCAAAACGAACTTTGTACTTTGCTATGAAGTTCCACCAGGAATGAGTTTTCATGCAAAAACTGTCTATTCCAACTAACTTTGTCCATCCAAAACGAACTTTGTACTTTGCTATGAAGTTCCACCAGGAATGAGTTTTCATGCAAAAACTGTCTATTTCAACTAAATTGATCCATCCAAAACGAACTTTGTACTTTGCTATGAAGTTCCACCAGGAATGAGTTTTCATGCAAAAACTGTCTATTTCAACTTAATTCGTCCATCTGATTCGAACTTTGTACTTTGCTATGAAGTTCCACCAGGAATGAGTTTTCATACAAAAACTGTCTATTTCAACTTAATTCGTCCATCCAAAACGAACTTTGTACTTTGCTATGAAGTTCCACCAGGAATGAGTTTTCATGCAAAAACTGTCTATTTCAACTAACTTTGTCCATCCAAAACGAACTTTGTACTTTGCTATGAAGTTCCACCAGGAATGAGTTTTTATGCAAAAACTGTCTATTTCAACTAACTTTGTCCATCCAAAACGAACTTTGTACTTTGCTATGAAGTTCCACCAGGAATGAGTTTTTATGCAAAAACTGTCTATTTCAACTAACTTTGTCCATCCAAAACGAACTTTGTACTTTGCTATGAAGTTCCACCAGGAATGAGTTTTCATGCAAAAACTGTCTATTTCAACTAACTTTGTCCATCCAAAACGAACTTTGTACTTTGCTATGAAGTTCCACCAGGAATGAGTTTTCATACAAAAACTGTCTATTTCAACTTAATTCGTCCATCCAAAACGAACTTTGTACTTTGCTATGAAGTTCCACCAGGAATGAGTTTTCATGCAAAAACTGTCTATTTCAACTAAATTGATCCATCCAAAACGAACTTTGTACTTTGCTATGAAGTTCCACCAGGAATGAGTTTTTATGCAAAAACTGTCTATTTCAACTAAATTGATCCATCCAAAACGAACTTTGTACTTTGCTATGAAGTTCCACCAGGAATGAGTTTTCATGCAAAAACTGTCTATTTCAACTAAATTGATCCATCCAAAACGAACTTTGTACTTTGCTATGAAGTTCCACCAGGAATGAGTTTTTATGCAAAAACTGTCTATTTCAACTAACTTTGTCCATCCAAAACGAACTTTGTACTTTGCTATGAAGTTCCACCAGGAATGAGTTTTCATGCAAAAACTGTCTATTTCAACTAACTTTGTCCATCTGATTCGAACTTTGTACTTTGCTATGAAGTTCCACCAGGAATGAGTTTTCATGCAAAAACTGTCTATTTCAACTAAATTGATCCATCCAAAACGAACTTTGTACTTTGCTATGAAGTTCCACCAGGAATGAGTTTTCATGCAAAAACTGTCTATTTCAACTAACTTTGTCTATCCAAAACGAACTTTGTACTTTGCTATGAAGTTCCACCAGGAATGAGTTTTCATACAAAAACTGTCTATTTCAACTTAATTCGTCCATCCAAAACGAACTTTGTACTTTGCTATGAAGTTCCACCAGGAATGAGTTTTTATGCAAAAACTGTCTATTTCAACTAAATTGATCCATCCAAAACGAACTTTGTACTTTGCTATGAAGTTCCACCAGGAATGAGTTTTCATGCAAAAACTGTCTATTTCAACTAACTTTGTCCATCCAAAACGAACTTTGTACTTTGCTATGAAGTTCTACCAGGAATGAGTTTTCATGCAAAAACTGTCTATTTCAACTAACTTTGTCCATCTAAAACGAACTTTGTACTTTGCTATGAAGTTCCACCAGGAATGAGTTTTCATGCAAAAACTGTCTATTTCAACTTAATTCGTCCATCTGATTCAAACTTTGTAATTTGCTATGAAGTTCCACCAGGAATGAGTTTTCATACAAAAACTGTCTATTTCAACTAACTTTGTCCATCCAAAACGAACTTTGTACTTTGCTATGAAGTTCCACCAGGAATGAGTTTTCATACAAAAACTGTCTATTTCAACTTAATTCGTCCATCCAAAACGAACTTTGTACTTTGCTATGAAGTTCCACCAGGAATGAGTTTTCATGCAAAAACTGTCTATTTCAACTAACTTTGTCCATCTAAAACGAACTTTGTACTTTGCTATGAAGTTCTACCAGCAATGAGTTTTCATACAAAAACTGTCTATTTCAACTAAATTGATCCATCCAAAACGAACTTTGTACTTTGCTATGAAGTTCCACCAGGAATGAGTTTTCATACAAAAACTGTCTATTTCAACTTAATTCGTCCATCCAAAACGAACTTTGTAATTTGCTATGAAGTTCCACCAGGAATGAGTTTTCATACAAAAACTGTCTATTTCAACTAACTTTGTCCATCCAAAACGAACTTTGTACTTTGCTATGAAGTTCCACCAGGAATGAGTTTTCATGCAAGAACTGTCTATTTCAACTAACTTTGTCCATCCAAAACGAACTTTGTACTTTGCTATGAAGTTCCACCAGGAATGAGTTTTTATGCAAAATCTGTCTATTTCAACTAACTTTGTCCATCCAAAACGAACTTTGTACTTTGCTATGAAGTTCCACCAGGAATGAGTTTTCATGCAAAAACTGTCTATTTCAACTAACTTTGTCCATCCAAAACGAACTTTGTACTTTGCTATGAAGTTCCACCAGGAATGACTTTTCATGCAAAAACTGTCTATTTCAACTAACTTTGTCCATCTAAAACGAACTTTGTACTTTGCTATGAAGTTCTACCAGCAATGAGTTTTCATACAAAAACTGTCTATTTCAACTAAATTGATCCATCCAAAACGAACTTTGTACTTTGCTATGAAGTTCTACCAGGAATGAGTTTTTATGCAAAAACTGTCTATTTCAACTAACTTTGTCCATCTAAAACGAACTTTGTACTTTGCTATGAAGTTCCACCAGGAATGAGTTTTCATGCAAAAACTGTCTATTTCAACTTAATTCGTCCATCTGATTCGAACTTTGTACTTTGCTATGAAGTTCCACCAGGAATGAGTTTTCATACAAAAACTGTCTATTTCAACTAAATTGATCCATCCAAAACGAACTTTGTACTTTGCTATGAAGTTCCACCAGGAATGAGTTTTCATGCAAAAACTGTCTATTTCATTTAAATTGATCCATCCAAAACGAACTTTGTACTTTGCTATGAAGTTCCACCAGGAATGAGTTTTCATGCAAAAACTGTCTATTTCAACTAACTTTGTCCATCTAAAACGAACTTTGTACTTTGCTATGAAGTTCCACCAGGAATGAGTTTTCATGCAAAAACTGTCTATTTCAACTAAATTGATCCATCCAAAACGAACTTTGTACTTTGCTATGAAGTTCCACCAGGAATGAGTTTTTATGCAAAAACTGTCTATTTCAACTAACTTTGTCCATCTAAAACGAACTTTGTACTTTGCTATGAAGTTCCACCAGGAATGAGTTTTCATGCAAAAACTGTCTATTTCAACTAAATTGATCCATCCAAAACGAACTTTGTACTTTGCTATGAAGTTCCACCAGGAATGAGTTTTCATGCAAAAACTGTCTATTTCAACTAACTTTGTCCATCCAAAACGAACTTTGTACTTTGCTATGAAGTTCTACCAGGAATGAGTTTTCATGCAAAAACTGTCTATTTCAACTAAATTGATCCATCCAAAACGAACTTTGTACTTTGCTATGAAGTTCCACCAGGAATGAGTTTTTATGCAAAAACTGTCTATTTCAACTAACTTTGTCCATCTAAATCGAACTTTGTACTTTGCTATGAAGTTCTACCAGGAATGAGTTTTCATGCAAAAACTGTCTATTTCAACTAAATTGATCCATCCAAAACGAACTTTGTACTTTGCTATGAAGTTCCACCAGGAATGAGTTTTTATGCAAAAACTGTCTATTTCAACTAACTTTGTCCATCTAAAACGAACTTTGTACTTTGCTATGAAGTTCCACCAGGAATGAGTTTTCATGCAAAAACTGTCTATTTCAACTAAATTGATCCATCCAAAACGAACTTTGTACTTTGCTATGAAGTTCCACCAGGAATGAGTTTTTATGCAAAAACTGTCTATTTCAACTAACTTTGTCCATCCAAAACGAACTTTGTACTTTGCTATGAAGTTCCACCAGGAATGAGTTTTCATGCAAAAACTGTCTATTTCAACTTAATTCGTCCATCTGATTCGAACTTTGTACTTTGCTATGAAGTTCCACCAGGAATGAGTTTTCATACAAAAACTGTCTATTTCAACTAAATTGATCCATCCAAAACGAACTTTGTACTTTGCTATGAAGTTCCACCAGGAATGAGTTTTCATGCAAAAACTGTCTATTTCAACTTAATTCGTCCATCTGATTCGAACTTTGTACTTTGCTATGAAGTTCCACCAGGAATGAGTTTTCATACAAAAACTGTCTATTTCAACTAAATTGATCCATCCAAAACGAACTTTGTACTTTGCTATGAAGTTCCACCAGGAATTAGTTTTCATGCAAAAACTGTCTATTTCAACTAAATTGATCCATCCAAAACGAACTTTGTACTTTGCTATGAAGTTCCACCAGGAATGAGTTTTCATGCAAAAACTGTCTATTTCAACTAAATTGATCCATCCAAAACGAACTTTGTACTTTGCTATGAAGTTCCACCAGGAATGAGTTTTCATGCAAAAACTGTCTATTTCAACTAACTTTGTCCATCCAAAACGAACTTTGTACTTTGCTATGAAGTTCCACCAGGAATGAGTTTTCATGCAAAAACTGTCTATTTGAACTAAATTGATCCATCCAAAACGAACTTTGTACTTTGCTATGAAGTTCCACCAGGAATGAGTTTTCATGCAAAAACTGTCTATTTCAACTAAATTGATCCATCCAAAACGAACTTTGTACTTTGCTATGAAGTTCCACCAGGAATGAGTTTTTATGCAAAAACTGTCTATTTCAACTAACTTTGTCCATCTAAAACGAACTTTGTACTTTGCTATGAAGTTCCACCAGGAATGAGTTTTCATGCAAAAACTGTCTATTTCAACTAAATTGATCCATCCAAAACGAACTTTGTACTTTGCTATGAAGTTCCACCAGGAATGAGTTTTCATGCAAAAACTGTCTATTTCAACTTAATTCGTCCATCCAAAACGAACTTTGTACTTTGCTATGAAGTTCCACCAGGAATGAGTTTTCATGCAAAAACTGTCTATTTCAACTAAATTGATCCATCCAAAACGAACTTTGTACTTTGCTATGAAGTTCCACCAGGAATGAGTTTTTATGCAAAAACTGTCTATTTCAACTAACTTTGTCCATCCAAAACGAACTTTGTACTTTGCTATGAAGTTCCACCAGGAATGAGTTTTCATGCAAAAACTGTCTATTTCAACTAACTTTGTCCATCCAAAACGAACTTTGTACTTTGCTATGAAGTTCCACCAGGAATGAGTTTTTATACAAAAACTGTCTATTTCAACTAACTTTGTCCATCTAAAACGAACTTTGTACTTTGCTATGAAGTTCCACCAGGAATGAGTTTTCATGCAAAAACTGTCTATTTCAACTAAATTGATCCATCCAAAACGAACTTTGTACTTTGCTATGAAGTTCCACCAGGAATGAGTTTTTATGCAAAAACTGTCTATTTCAACTAACTTTGTCCATCCAAAACGAACTTTGTACTTTGCTATGAAGTTCTACCAGGAATGAGTTTTCATACAAAAACTGTCTATTTCAACTAAATTGATCCATCCAAAACGAACTTTGTACTTTGCTATGAAGTTCCACCAGGAATGAGTTTTTATGCAAAAACTGTCTATTTCAACTAACTTTGTCTATCCAAAACGAACTTTGTACTTTGCTATGAAGTTCCACCAGGAATGAGTTTTCATGCAAAAACTGTCTATTTCAACTAAATTGATCCATCCGATACGAACTTTGTACTTTGCTATGAAGTTCCACCAGGAATGAGTTTTCATGCAAAAACTGTCTATTTCAACTTAATTCGTCCATCCAAAACGAACTTTGTACTTTGCTATGAAGTTCCACCAGGAATGAGTTTTCATGCAAAAACTGTCTATTTCAACTAAATTGATCCATCCAAAACGAACTTTGTACTTTGCTATGAAGTTCCACCAGGAATGAGTTTTCATGCAAAAACTGTCTATTTCAACTAATTTTGTCCATCCAAAACGAACTTTGTTTGCTATGAAGTTCCACCAGGAATGAGTTTTCATGCAAAAACTGTCTATTTCAACTAATTTTGTCCATCCAAAACGAACTTTGTACTTTGCTACGAAGTTCCACCAGGAATGAGTTTTCATACAAAAACTGTCTATTTCAACTTAATTCGTCCATCCAAAACGAACTTTGTACTTTGCTATGAAGTTCCACCAGGAATGAGTTTTCATGCAAAAACTGTCTATTTCAACTAACTTTGTCCATCCAAAACGAACTTTGTACTTTGCTATGAAGTTCCACCAGGAATGAGTTTTCATGCAAAAACTGTCTATTTCAACTTAATTCGTCCATCCAAAACGAACTTTGTACTTTGCTATGAAGTTCCACCAGGAATGAGTTTTTATGCAAAAACTGTCTATTTCAACTAAATTGATCCATCCAAAACGAACTTTGTACTTTGCTATGAAGTTCCACCAGGAATGAGTTTTCATGCAAAAACTGTCTATTTCAACTAACTTTGTCTATCCAAAACGAACTTTGTACTTTGCTATGAAGTTCCACCAGGAATGAGTTTTCATGCAAAAACTGTCTATTTCAACTAAATTGATCCATCCGATACGAACTTTGTACTTTGCTATGAAGTTCCACCAGGAATGAGTTTTCATGCAAAAACTGTCTATTTCAACTAAATTGATCCATCTAAAACGAACTTTGTACTTTGCTATGAAGTTCCACCAGGAATGAGTTTTCATGCAAAAACTGTCTATTTCAACTAACTTTGTCCATCCAAAACGAACTTTGTACTTTGCTATGAAGTTCCACCAGGAATGAGTTTTCATGCAAAAACTGTCTATTTTAACTAATTTTGTCCATCCAAAACGAACTTTGTACTTTGCTATGAAGTTCCACCAGGAATGAGTTTTCATACAAAAACTGTCTATTTCAACTAAATTGATCCATCCAAAACGAACTTTGTACTTTGCTATGAAGTTCCACCAGGAATGAGTTTTTATGCAAAAACTGTCTATTTCAACTAACTTTGTCCATCCAAAACGAACTTTGTACTTTGCTATGAAGTTCCACCAGGAATGAGTTTTCATGCAAAAACTGTCTATTTCAACTAACTTTGTCCATCTAAAACGAACTTTGTACTTTGCTATGAAGTTCCACCAGGAATGAGTTTTCATACAAAAACTGTCTATTTCAACTTAATTCGTCCATCCAAAACGAACTTTGTACTTTGCTATGAAGTTCCACCAGGAATGAGTTTTCATACAAAAACTGTCTATTTCAACTTAATTCGTCCATCCGATACGAACTTTGTACTTTGCTATGAAGTTCTACCAGGAATGAGTTTTCATGCAAGAACTGTCTATTTCAACTAAATTGATCCATCCGATACGAACTTTGTACTTTGCTATGAAGTTCCACCAGGAATGAGTTTTCATACAAAAACTGTCTATTTCAACTAATTTCGTCCATCCGATACGAACTTTGTACTTTGCTATGAAGTTCTACCAGGAATGAGTTTTCATACAAAAACTGTCTTTTTCAACTAAATTGATCCATCCAAAACGAACTTTGTACTTTGCTATGAAGTTCCACCAGGAATGAGTTTTCATGCAAAAACTGTCTATTTCAACTAAATTGATCCATCCAAAACGAACTTTGTACTTTGCTATGAAGTTCCACCAGGAATGAGTTTTTATGCAAAAACTGTCTATTTAAACTAACTTTGTCCATCCAAAACGAACTTTGTACTTTGCTATGAAGTTCCACCAGGAATGAGTTTTCATGCAAAAACTGTCTATTTCAACTAAATTGATCCATCCAAAACGAACTTTGTACTTTGCTATGAAGTTCCACCAGGAATGAGTTTTTATGCAAAAACTGTCTATTTCAACTAAATTGATCCATCCAAAACGAGCTTTGTACTTTGCTATGAAGTTCCACCAGGAATGAGTTTTCATGCAAAAACTGTCTATTTCAACTAACTTTGTCCATCCAAAACGAACTTTGTACTTTGCTATGAAGTTCCACCAGGAATGAGTTTTCATGCAAAAACTGTCTATTTCAACTAACTTTGTCCATCCAAAACGAACTTTTTACTTTGCTATGAAGTTCCACCAGGAATGAGTTTTCATGCAAAAACTATCTATTTCAACTAAATTGATCCATCCAAAACGAACTTTGTACTTTGCTATGAAGTTCTACCAGGAATGAGTTTTCATGCAAAAACTATCTATTTCAACTAAATTGATCCATCCAAAACGAACTTTGTACTTTGCTATGAAGTTCCACCAGGAATGAGTTTTCATGCAAAAACTGTCTATTTCAACTAAATTGATCCATCCAAAACGAACTTTGTACTTTGCTATGAAGTTCCACCAGGAATGAGTTTTCATGCAAAAACTGTCTATTTCAACTAACTTTGTCCATCCAAAACGAACTTTGTACTTTGCTATGAAGTTCCACCAGGAATGAGTTTTCATGCAAAAACTGTCTATTTCAACTAAATTGATCCATCCAAAACGAACTTTGTACTTTGCTATGAAGTTCCACCAGGAATGAGTTTTCATGCAAAAACTATCTATTTCAACTAAATTGATCCATCCAAAACGAACTTTGTACTTTGCTATGAAGTTCTACCAGGAATGAGTTTTCATGCAAAAACTGTCTATTTCAACTTAATTCGTCCATCTGATTCGAACTTTGTACTTTGCTATGAAGTTCCACCAGGAATGAGTTTTCATGCAAAAACTGTCTATTTCAACTAACTTTGTCCATCCAAAACGAACTTTGTACTTTGCTATGAAGTTCCACCAGGAATGAGTTTTCATGCAAAAACTGTCTATTTCAACTAACTTTGTCCATCTGATTCGAACTTTGTACTTTGCTATGAAGTTCCACCAGGAATGAGTTTTCATGCAAAAACTGTCTATTTCAACTAACTTTGTCCATCCAAAACGAACTTTGTACTTTGCTATGAAGTTCCACCAGGAATGAGTTTTCATGCAAAAACTGTCTATTTCAACTAAATTGATCCATCCAAAACGAACTTTGTACTTTGCTATGAAGTTCCACCAGGAATGAGTTTTCATGCAAAAACTGTCTATTTCAACTAACTTTGTCCATCCAAAATGAACTTTGTACTTTGCTATGAAGTTCTACCAGGAATGAGTTTTCATGCAAAAACTGTCTATTTCAACTTAATTCGTCCATCTGATTTGAACTTTGTACTTTGCTATGAAGTTCCACCAGGAATGAGTTTTCATGCAAAAACTGTCTATTTCAACTAAATTGATCCATCCAAAACGAACTTTGTACTTTGCTATGAAGTTCCACCAGGAATGAGTTTTCATGCAAAAACTGTCTATTTTAACTAACTTTGTCCATCCAAAACGAACTTTGTACTTTGCTATGAAGTTCTACCAGGAATGAGTTTTCATGCAAAAACTGTCTATTTCAACTTAATTCGTCCATCTGATTCGAACTTTGTACTTTGCTATGAAGTTCCACCAGGAATGAGTTTTCATGCAAAAACTGTCTATTTCAACTAACTTTGTCCATCCAAAACGAACTTTGTACTTTGCTATGAAGTTCCACCAGGAATGAGTTTTCATGCAAAAACTGTCTATTTCAACTAAATTGATCCATCCAAAACGAACTTTGTACTTTGCTATGAAGTTCCACCAGGAATGAGTTTTCATGCAAAAACTGTCTATTTCAACTAACTTTGTCCATCCAAAACGAACTTTGTACTTTGCTATGAAGTTCCACCAGGAATGAGTTTTCATGCAAAAACTGTCTATTTCAACTAACTTTGTCCATCTGATTCGAACTTTGTACTTTGCTATGAAGTTCCACCAGGAATGAGTTTTCATGCAAAAACTGTCTATTTCAACTAACTTTGTCCATCCAAAACGAACTTTGTACTTTGCTATGAAGTTCCACCAGGAATGAGTTTTCATGCAAAAACTGTCTATTTCAACTAAATTGATCCATCCAAAACGAACTTTGTACTTTGCTATGAAGTTCCACCAGGAATGAGTTTTCATACAAAAACTGTCTATTTCAACTTAATTGATCCATCCAAAACGAACTTTGTACTTTGCTATGAAGTTCCACCAGGAATGAGTTTTCATGCAAAAACTGTCTATTTCAACTTAATTCGTTAATCCAAAACAAACTTTGTACTTTGCTATGAATTTCCACCAGGAATGAGTTTTCATGCAAAAACTGTCTATTTCAACTAACTTTGTCCATCCAAAACGAACTTTGTACTTTGCTATGAAGTTCCACCAGGAATGAGTTTTCATGCAAAAACTGTCTATTTCAACTAACTTTGTCCATCCAAAACGAACTTTGTACTTTGCTATGAAGTTCCACCAGGAATGAGTTTTCATGCAAAAACTGTCTATTTCAACTAACTTTGTCCATCCAAAACGAACTTTGTACTTTGCTATGAAGTTCCACCAGGAATGAGTTTTCATGCAAAAACTGTCTATTTCAACTAACTTTGTCCATCCAAAACGAACTTTGTACTTTGCTATGAAGTTCCACCAGGAATGAGTTTTCATGCAAAAACTGTCTATTTCAACTAACTTTGTCCATCCAAAACGAACTTTGTACTTTGCTATGAAGTTCCACCAGGAATGAGTTTTTATGCAAAAACTGTCTATTTCAACTAACTTTGTCCATCCAAAACGAACTTTGTACTTTGCTATGAAGTTCCACCAGGAATGAGTTTTCATGCAAAAACTGTCTATTTCAACTAACTTTGTCCATCCAAAACGAACTTTGTACTTTGCTATGAAGTTCCACCAGGAATGAGTTTTCATGCAAAAACTGTCTATTTCAACTAACTTTGTCCATCCAAAACGAACTTTGTACTTTGCTATGAAGTTCCACCAGGAATGAGTTTTCATGCAAAAACTGTCTATTTCAACTAACTTTGTCCATCCAAAACGAACTTTGTACTTTGCTATGAAGTTCCACCAGGAATGAGTTTTCATGCAAAAACTGTCTATTTCAACTAACTTTGTCCATCTGATTCGAACTTTGTACTTTGCTATGAAGTTCCACCAGGAATGAGTTTTCATACAAAAACTGTCTATTTCAACTTAATTGATCCATCCAAAACGAACTTTGTACTTTGCTATGAAGTTCCACCAGGAATGAGTTTTCATGCAAAAACTGTCTATTTCAACTAACTTTGTCCATCCAAAACGAACTTTGTACTTTGCTATGAAGTTCCACCAGGAATGAGTTTTCATGCAAAAACTGTCTATTTCAACTAAATTGATCCATCCAAAACGAACTTTGTACTTTGCTAAGAAGTTCCACCAGGAATGAGTTTTTATGCAAAAACTGTCTATTTCAACTAACTTTGTCCATCCAAAACGAACTTTGTACTTTGCTATGAAGTTCCACCAGGAATGAGTTTTCATGCAAAAACTGTCTATTTCAACTAAATTGATCCATCCAAAACGAACTTTGTACTTTGCTATGAAGTTCCACCAGGAATGAGTTTTCATGCAAAAACTGTCTATTTCAACTAACTTTGTCCATCCAAAACGAACTTTGTACTTTGCTATGAAGTTCCACCAGGAATGAGTTTTCATGCAAAAACTGTCTATTTCAACTAACTTTGTCCATCCAAAACGAACTTTGTACTTTGCTATGAAGTTCCACCAGGAATGAGTTTTCATGCAAAAACTGTCTATTTCAACTAACTTTGTCCATCCAAAACGAACTTTGTACTTTGCTATGAAGTTCCACCAGGAATGAGTTTTCATGCAAAAACTGTCTATTTCAACTAACTTTGTCCATCCAAAACGAACTTTGTACTTTGCTATGAAGTTCCACCAGGAATGAGTTTTCATGCAAAAACTGTCTATTTCAACTAACTTTGTCCATCCAAAACGAACTTTGTACTTTGCTATGAAGTTCCACCAGGAATGAGTTTTCATGCAAAAACTGTCTATTTCAACTAACTTTGTCCATCTGATTCGAACTTTGTACTTTGCTATGAAGTTCCACCAGGAATGAGTTTTCATACAAAAACTGTCTATTTCAACTTAATTGATCCATCCAAAACGAACTTTGTACTTTGCTATGAAGTTCCACCAGGAATGAGTTTTCATGCAAAAACTGTCTATTCCAACTAACTTTGTCCATCCAAAACGAACTTTGTACTTTGCTATGAAGTTCCACCAGGAATGAGTTTTCATGCAAAAACTGTCTATTTCAACTAAATTGATCCATCCAAAACGAACTTTGTACTTTGCTAAGAAGTTCCACCAGGAATGAGTTTTTATGCAAAAACTGTCTATTTCAACTAACTTTGTCCATCCAAAACGAACTTTGTACTTTGCTATGAAGTTCCACCAGGAATGAGTTTTCATGCAAAAACTGTCTATTTCAACTAAATTGATCCATCCAAAACGAACTTTGTACTTTGCTAAGAAGTTCCACCAGGAATGAGTTTTTATGCAAAAACTGTCTATTTCAACTAACTTTGTCCATCCAAAACGAACTTTGTACTTTGCTATGAAGTTCCACCAGGAATGAGTTTTCATGCAAAAACTGTCTATTTCAACTAAATTGATCCATCCAAAACGAACTTTGTACTTTGCTAAGAAGTTCCACCAGGAATGAGTTTTTATGCAAAAACTGTCTATTTCAACTAACTTTGTCCATCCAAAACGAACTTTGTACTTTGCTATGAAGTTCCACCAGGAATGAGTTTTCATGCAAAAACTGTCTATTTCAACTAACTTTGTCCATCCAAAACGAACTTTGTACTTTGCTATGAAGTTCCACCAGGAATGAGTTTTCATGCAAAAACTGTCTATTTCAACTAACTTTGTCCATCCAAAACGAACTTTGTACTTTGCTATGAAGTTCCACCAGGAATGAGTTTTCATGCAAAAACTGTCTATTTCAACTAACTTTGTCCATCCAAAACGAACTTTGTACTTTGCTATGAAGTTCCACCAGGAATGAGTTTTCATGCAAAAACTGTCTATTTCAACTAACTTTGTCCATCTGATTCGAACTTTGTACTTTGCTATGAAGTTCCACCAGGAATGAGTTTTCATACAAAAACTGTCTATTTCAACTAAATTGGTGCATCCGATACGAACTTTGTACTTTGCTATGAAGTTCCACCAGGAATGAGTTTTCATGCAAAAACTGTCTATTCCAACTAACTTTGTCCATCCAAAACGAACTTTGTACTTTGCTATGAAGTTCCACCAGGAATGAGTTTTCATGCAAAAACTGTCTATTTCAACTAAATTGATCCATCCAAAACGAACTTTGTACTTTGCTAAGAAGTTCCACCAGGAATGAGTTTTCATGCAAAAACTGTCTATTTCAACTAACTTTGTCCATCCAAAACGAACTTTGTACTTTGCTATGAAGTTCCACCAGGAATGAGTTTTCATGCAAAAACTGTCTATTTCAACTAAATTGATCCATCCAAAACGAACTTTGTACTTTGCTAAGAAGTTCCACCAGGAATGAGTTTTTATGCAAAAACTGTCTATTTCAACTAACTTTGTCCATCCAAAACGAACTTTGTACTTTGCTATGAAGTTCCACCAGGAATGAGTTTTCATGCAAAAACTGTCTATTTCAACTAAATTGGTGCATCCGATACGAACTTTGTACTTTGCTATGAAGTTCCACCAGGAATGAGTTTTCATGCAAGAACTGTCTATTTCAACTAAATTGGTGCATCCGATACGAACTTTGTTCTTTGCTATGAAGTTCCACCAGGAATGAGTTTACATGCAAAAACTGTCTATTTCAACTAAATTGATCCATCCAAAACGAACTTTGTACTTTGCTATGAAGTTCCACCAGGAATGAGTTTTCATTCAAAAACTGTCTATTTCAACTAAATTGATCCATCCAAAACGAACTTTGTACTTTGCTATGAAGTTCTACCAGGAATGAGTTTTCATGCAAGAACTGTCTATTTCAACTAAATTGGTGCATCCGATACGAACTTTGTTCTTTGCTATGAAGTTCCACCAGGAATGAGTTTACATGCAAAAACTGTCTATTTCAACTAAATTGATCCATCCAAAACGAACTTTGTACTTTGCTATGAAGTTCCACCAGGAATGAGTTTTCATGCAAAAACTGTCTATTTCAACTAAATTGATCCATCCAAAACGAACTTTGTACTTTGCTATGAAGTTCTACCAGGAATGAGTTTTCATGCAAGAACTGTCTATTTCAACTAACTTTGTCCATCTGATTCGAACTTTGTACTTTGCTATGAAGTTCCACCAGGAATGAGTTTTCATACAAAAACTGTCTATTTCAACTAAATTCGTCCATCCGATACGAACTTTGTACTTTGCTATGAAGTTCCACCAGGAAAGAGTTTTCATGCAAAAACTGTCTATTTCAACTAAATTGATCCATCCAAAACGAACTTTGTACTTTGCTATGAAGTTCCACCAGGAATGAGTTTTTATGCAAAAACTGTCTATTTCAACTAACTTTGTCCATCCAAAACGAACTTTGTACTTTGCTATGAAGTTCCACCAGGAATGAGTTTTCATGCAAGAACTGTCTATTTCAACTAAATTGGTGCATCCGATACGAACTTTGTACTTTGCTATGAAGTTCCACCAGGAATGAGTTTTCATGCAAGAACTGTCTATTTCAACTAACTTTGTCCATCCAAAACGAACTTTGTACTTTGCTATGAAGTTCCACCAGGAATGAGTTTACATGCAAGAACTGTCTATTTCAACTAAATTGATCCATCCAAAACGAACTTTGTACTTTGCTATGAAGTTCCACCAGGAATGAGTTTTTATGCAAAAACTGTCTATTTCAACTAACTTTGTCCATCCAAAACGAACTTTGTACTTTGCTATGAAGTTCCACCAGGAATGAGTTTTCATGCAAGAACTGTCTATTTCAACTAAATTGGTGCATCCGATACGAACTTTGTTCTTTGCTATGAAGTTCCACCAGGAATGAGTTTTCATGCAAGAACTGTCTATTTCAACTAAATTGGTGCATCCGATACGAACTTTGTTCTTTGCTATGAAGTTCCACCAGGAATGAGTTTTCATGCAAGAACTGTCTATTTCAACTAAATTGGTGCATCCGATACGAACTTTGTACTTTGCTATGAAGTTCCACCAGGAATGAGTTTTCATGCAAGAACTGTCTATTTCAACTAAATTGGTGCATCCGATACGAACTTTGTTCTTTGCTATGAAGTTCCACCAGGAATGAGTTTACATGCAAGAACTGTCTATTTCAACTAAATTGATCCATCCAAAACGAACTTTGTACTTTGCTATGAAGTTCCACCAGGAATGAGTTTTTATGCAAAAACTGTCTATTTGAACTAACTTTGTCCATCCAAAACGAACTTTGTACTTTGCTATGAAGTTCCACCAGGAATGAGTTTTCATGCAAGAACTGTCTATTTCAACTAAATTGGTGCATCCGATACGAACTTTGTACTTTGCTATGAAGTTCCACCAGGAATGAGTTTTCATGCAAGAACTGTCTATTTCAACTAAATTGATCCATCCAAAACGAACTTTGTACTTTGCTATGAAGTTCCACCAGGAATGAGTTTTTATGCAAAAACTGTCTATTTCAACTAACTTTGTCCATCCAAAACGAACTTTGTACTTTGCTATGAAGTTCCACCAGGAATGAGTTTTCATGCAAGAACTGTCTATTTCAACTAAATTGGTGCATCCGATACGAACTTTGTTCTTTGCTATGAAGTTCCACCAGGAATGAGTTTTTATGCAAAAACTGTCTATTTGAACTAACTTTGTCCATCCAAAACGAACTTTGTACTTTGCTATGAAGTTCCACCAGGAATGAGTTTACATGCAAGAACTGTCTATTTCAACTAAATTGGTGCATCCGATACGAACTTTGTACTTTGCTATGAAGTTCCACCAGGAATGAGTTTACATGCAAGAACTGTCTATTTCAACTAAATTGATCCATCCAAAACGAACTTTGTACTTTGCTATGAAGTTCCACCAGGAATGAGTTTTTATGCAAAAACTGTCTATTTCAACTAACTTTGTCCATCCAAAACGAACTTTGTACTTTGCTATGAAGTTCCACCAGGAATGAGTTTACATGCAAGAACTGTCTATTTCAACTAAATTGATCCATCCAAAACGAACTTTGTACTTTGCTATGAAGTTCCACCAGGAATGAGTTTTTATGCAAAAACTGTCTATTTGAACTAACTTTGTCCATCCAAAACGAACTTTGTACTTTGCTATGAAGTTCCACCAGGAATGAGTTTACATGCAAGAACTGTCTATTTCAACTAAATTGGTGCATCCGATACGAACTTTGTACTTTGCTATGAAGTTCCACCAGGAATGAGTTTACATGCAAGAACTGTCTATTTCAACTAAATTGATCCATCCAAAACGAACTTTGTACTTTGCTATGAAGTTCCACCAGGAATGAGTTTTTATGCAAAAACTGTCTATTTCAACTAACTTTGTCCATCCAAAACGAACTTTGTACTTTGCTATGAAGTTCCACCAGGAATGAGTTTTCATGCAAGAACTGTCTATTTCAACTAAATTGGTGCATCCGATACGAACTTTGTTCTTTGCTATGAAGTTCCACCAGGAATGAGTTTTCATGCAAGAACTGTCTATTTCAACTAAATTGGTGCATCCGATACGAACTTTGTTCTTTGCTATGAAGTTCCACCAGGAATGAGTTTTCATGCAAGAACTGTCTATTTCAACTAAATTGGTGCATCCGATACGAACTTTGTACTTTGCTATGAAGTTCCACCAGGAATGAGTTTTCATGCAAGAACTGTCTATTTCAACTAAATTGGTGCATCCGATACGAACTTTGTTCTTTGCTATGAAGTTCCACCAGGAATGAGTTTACATGCAAGAACTGTCTATTTCAACTAAATTGATCCATCCAAAACGAACTTTGTACTTTGCTATGAAGTTCCACCAGGAATGAGTTTTTATGCAAAAACTGTCTATTTCAACTAACTTTGTCCATCCAAAACGAACTTTGTACTTTGCTATGAAGTTCCACCAGGAATGAGTTTTCATGCAAGAACTGTCTATTTCAACTAAATTGGTGCATCCGATACGAACTTTGTACTTTGCTATGAAGTTCCACCAGGAATGAGTTTTCATGCAAGAACTGTCTATTTGAACTAACTTTGTCCATCCAAAACGAACTTTGTACTTTGCTATGAAGTTCCACCAGGAATGAGTTTACATGCAAGAACTGTCTATTTCAACTAAATTGGTGCATCCGATACGAACTTTGTACTTTGCTATGAAGTTCCACCAGGAATGAGTTTTCATGCAAGAACTGTCTATTTCAACTAAATTGGTGCATCCGATACGAACTTTGTACTTTGCTATGAAGTTCCACCAGGAATGAGTTTTCATGCAAGAACTGTCTATTTGAACTAACTTTGTCCATCCAAAACGAACTTTGTACTTTGCTATGAAGTTCCACCAGGAATGAGTTTACATGCAAGAACTGTCTATTTCAACTAAATTGGTGCATCCGATACGAACTTTGTACTTTGCTATGAAGTTCCACCAGGAATGAGTTTACATGCAAGAACTGTCTATTTCAACTAAATTGATCCATCCAAAACGAACTTTGTACTTTGCTATGAAGTTCCACCAGGAATGAGTTTTTATGCAAAAACTGTCTATTTCAACTAACTTTGTCCATCCAAAACGAACTTTGTACTTTGCTATGAAGTTCCACCAGGAATGAGTTTACATGCAAGAACTGTCTATTTCAACTAAATTGATCCATCCAAAACGAACTTTGTACTTTGCTATGAAGTTCCACCAGGAATGAGTTTTTATGCAAAAACTGTCTATTTGAACTAACTTTGTCCATCCAAAACGAACTTTGTACTTTGCTATGAAGTTCCACCAGGAATGAGTTTACATGCAAGAACTGTCTATTTCAACTAAATTGGTGCATCCGATACGAACTTTGTACTTTGCTATGAAGTTCCACCAGGAATGAGTTTACATGCAAGAACTGTCTATTTCAACTAAATTGATCCATCCAAAACGAACTTTGTACTTTGCTATGAAGTTCCACCAGGAATGAGTTTTTATGCAAAAACTGTCTATTTCAACTAACTTTGTCCATCCAAAACGAACTTTGTACTTTGCTATGAAGTTCCACCAGGAATGAGTTTTCATGCAAGAACTGTCTATTTCAACTAAATTGGTGCATCCGATACGAACTTTGTTCTTTGCTATGAAGTTCCACCAGGAATGAGTTTTCATGCAAGAACTGTCTATTTCAACTAAATTGGTGCATCCGATACGAACTTTGTTCTTTGCTATGAAGTTCCACCAGGAATGAGTTTTCATGCAAGAACTGTCTATTTCAACTAAATTGGTGCATCCGATACGAACTTTGTACTTTGCTATGAAGTTCCACCAGGAATGAGTTTTCATGCAAGAACTGTCTATTTCAACTAAATTGGTGCATCCGATACGAACTTTGTTCTTTGCTATGAAGTTCCACCAGGAATGAGTTTACATGCAAGAACTGTCTATTTCAACTAAATTGATCCATCCAAAACGAACTTTGTACTTTGCTATGAAGTTCCACCAGGAATGAGTTTTTATGCAAAAACTGTCTATTTCAACTAACTTTGTCCATCCAAAACGAACTTTGTACTTTGCTATGAAGTTCCACCAGGAATGAGTTTTCATGCAAGAACTGTCTATTTCAACTAAATTGGTGCATCCGATACGAACTTTGTACTTTGCTATGAAGTTCCACCAGGAATGAGTTTTCATGCAAGAACTGTCTATTTCAACTAACTTTGTCCATCCAAAACGAACTTTGTACTTTGCTATGAAGTTCCACCAGGAATGAGTTTACATGCAAGAACTGTCTATTTCAACTAAATTGGTGCATCCGATACGAACTTTGTACTTTGCTATGAAGTTCCACCAGGAATGAGTTTACATGCAAGAACTGTCTATTTCAACTAAATTGATCCATCCAAAACGAACTTTGTACTTTGCTATGAAGTTCCACCAGGAATGAGTTTTTATGCAAAAACTGTCTATTTCAACTAACTTTGTCCATCAAAACGAACTTTGTACTTTGCTATGAAGTTCCACCAGGAATGAGTTTTCATGCAAGAACTGTCTATTTCAACTAAATTGGTGCATCCGATACGAACTTTGTTCTTTGCTATGAAGTTCCACCAGGAATGAGTTTTCATGCAAGAACTGTCTATTTCAACTAAATTGGTGCATCCGATACGAACTTTGTTCTTTGCTATGAAGTTCCACCAGGAATGAGTTTTCATGCAAGAACTGTCTATTTCAACTAAATTGGTGCATCCGATACGAACTTTGTACTTTGCTATGAAGTTCCACCAGGAATGAGTTTTCATGCAAGAACTGTCTATTTCAACTAAATTGGTGCATCCGATACGAACTTTGTTCTTTGCTATGAAGTTCCACCAGGAATGAGTTTACATGCAAGAACTGTCTATTTCAACTAAATTGATCCATCCAAAACGAACTTTGTACTTTGCTATGAAGTTCCACCAGGAATGAGTTTTTATGCAAAAACTGTCTATTTGAACTAACTTTGTCCATCCAAAACGAACTTTGTACTTTGCTATGAAGTTCCACCAGGAATGAGTTTTCATGCAAGAACTGTCTATTTCAACTAAATTGGTGCATCCGATACGAACTTTGTTCTTTGCTATGAAGTTCCACCAGGAATGAGTTTTCATGCAAGAACTGTCTATTTCAACTAAATTGGTGCATCCGATACGAACTTTGTTCTTTGCTATGAAGTTCCACCAGGAATGAGTTTTCATGCAAGAACTGTCTATTTCAACTAAATTGGTGCATCCGATACGAACTTTGTACTTTGCTATGAAGTTCCACCAGGAATGAGTTTTCATGCAAGAACTGTCTATTTCAACTAAATTGGTGCATCCGATACGAACTTTGTTCTTTGCTATGAAGTTCCACCAGGAATGAGTTTTCATGCAAGAACTGTCTATTTCAACTAAATTGGTGCATCCGATACGAACTTTGTTCTTTGCTATGAAGTTCCACCAGGAATGAGTTTACATGCAAGAACTGTCTATTTCAACTAAATTGATCCATCCAAAACGAACTTTGTACTTTGCTATGAAGTTCCACCAGGAATGAGTTTTCATGCAAGAACTGTCTATTTCAACTAAATTGGTGCATCCGATACGAACTTTGTACTTTGCTATGAAGTTCCACCAGGAATGAGTTTTCATGCAAGAACTGTCTATTTCAACTAAATTGGTGCATCCGATACGAACTTTGTACTTTGCTATGAAGTTCCACCAGGAATGAGTTTTCATGCAAGAACTGTCTATTTCAACTAAATTGGTGCATCCGATACGAACTTTGTTCTTTGCTATGAAGTTCCACCAGGAATGAGTTTTTATGCAAAAACTGTCTATTTCAACTAACTTTGTCCATCCAAAACGAACTTTGTACTTTGCTATGAAGTTCCACCAGGAATGAGTTTTCATGCAAGAACTGTCTATTTCAACTAAATTGGTGCATCCGATACGAACTTTGTACTTTGCTATGAAGTTCCACCAGGAATGAGTTTTCATGCAAGAACTGTCTATTTCAACTAAATTGGTGCATCCGATACGAACTTTGTTCTTTGCTATGAAGTTCCACCAGGAATGAGTTTACATGCAAAAACTGTCTATTTCAACTAAATTGGTGCATCCGATACGAACTTTGTACTTTGCTATGAAGTTCCACCAGGAATGAGTTTTTAATGCAAGAACTGTCTATTTCAACTAAATTGGTGCATCCGATACGAACTTTGTACTTTGCTATGAAGTTCCACCAGGAATGAGTTTTTATGCAAAAACTGTCTATTTCAACTAACTTTGTCCATCCAAAACGAACTTTGTACTTTGCTATGAAGTTCCACCAGGAATGAGTTTTCATGCAAGAACTGTCTATTTCAACTAAATTGGTGCATCCGATACGAACTTTGTACTTTGCTATGAAGTTCCACCAGGAATGAGTTTTCATGCAAGAACTGTCTATTTCAACTAAATTGGTGCATCCGATACGAACTTTGTTCTTTGCTATGAAGTTCCACCAGGAATGAGTTTACATGCAAAAACTGTCTATTTCAACTAAATTGGTGCATCCGATACGAACTTTGTACTTTGCTATGAAGTTCCACCAGGAATGAGTTTTCATGCAAGAACTGTCTATTTCAACTAAATTGGTGCATCCGATACGAACTTTGTACTTTGCTATGAAGTTCCACCAGGAATGAGTTTTCATGCAAGAACTGTCTATTTCAACTAAATTGGTGCATCCGATACGAACTTTGTTCTTTGCTATGAAGTTCCACCAGGAATGAGTTTACATGCAAGAACTGTCTATTTCAACTAAATTGATCCATCCAAAACGAACTTTGTTCTTTGCTATGAAGTTCCACCAGAAATGAGTTTTCATGCAAGAACTGTCTATTTCAACTAAATTGGTGCATCCGATACGAACTTTGTACTTTGCTATGAAGTTCCACCAGGAATGAGTTTTCATGCAAGAACTGTCTATTTCAACTAAATTGGTGCATCCGATACGAACTTTGTACTTTGCTATGAAGTTCCACCAGGAATGAGTTTTTATGCAAAAACTGTCTATTTACACTAACTTTGTCCATCCAAAACGAACTTTGTACTTTGCTATGAAGTTCCACCAGGAATGAGTTTTCATGCAAGAACTGTCTATTTCAACTAAATTGGTGCATCCGATACGAACTTTGTACTTTGCTATGAAGTTCCACCAGGAATGAGTTTTCATGCAAGAACTGTCTATTTCAACTAAATTGGTGCATCCGATACGAACTTTGTTCTTTGCTATGAAGTTCCACCAGGAATGAGTTTACATGCAAAAACTGTCTATTTCAACTAAATTGGTGCATCCGATACGAACTTTGTACTTTGCTATGAAGTTCCACCAGGAATGAGTTTTCATGCAAGAACTGTCTATTTCAACTAAATTGGTGCATCCGATACGAACTTTGTACTTTGCTATGAAGTTCCACCAGGAATGAGTTTTTATGCAAAAACTGTCTATTTCAACTAACTTTGTCCATCCAAAACGAACTTTGTACTTTGCTATGAAGTTCCACCAGGAATGAGTTTTCATGCAAGAACTGTCTATTTCAACTAAATTGGTGCATCCGATACGAACTTTGTACTTTGCTATGAAGTTCCACCAGGAATGAGTTTTCATGCAAGAACTGTCTATTTCAACTAAATTGGTGCATCCGATACGAACTTTGTTCTTTGCTATGAAGTTCCACCAGGAATGAGTTTACATGCAAGAACTGTCTATTTCAACTAAATTGATCCATCCAAAACGAACTTTGTTCTTTGCTATGAAGTTCCACCAGGAATGAGTTTTCATGCAAGAACTGTCTATTTCAACTAAATTGGTGCATCCGATACGAACTTTGTACTTTGCTATGAAGTTCCACCAGGAATGAGTTTTCATGCAAGAACTGTCTATTTCAACTAAATTGGTGCATCCGATACGAACTTTGTACTTTGCTATGAAGTTCCACCAGGAATGAGTTTTTATGCAAAAACTGTCTATTTCAACTAACTTTGTCCATCCAAAACGAACTTTGTACTTTGCTATGAAGTTCCACCAGGAATGAGTTTTCATGCAAGAACTGTCTATTTCAACTAAATTGGTGCATCCGATACGAACTTTGTTCTTTGCTATGAAGTTCCACCAGGAATGAGTTTACATGCAAGAACTGTCTATTTCAACTAAATTGATCCATCCAAAACGAACTTTGTACTTTGCTATGAAGTTCCACCAGGAATGAGTTTTCATGCAAAAACTGTCTATTTCAACTAACTTTGTCCATCCAAAACGAACTTTGTACTTTGCTATGAAGTTCCACCAGGAAAGAGTTTTCATGCAAGAACTGTCTATTTCAACTAAATTGGTGCATCCGATACGAACTTTGTTCTTTGCTATGAAGTTCCACCAGGAATGAGTTTTCATGCAAGAACTGTCTATTTCAACTAAATTGGTGCATCCGATACGAACTTTGTTCTTTGCTATGAAGTTCCACCAGGAATGAGTTTTCATGCAAGAACTGTCTATTTCAACTAAATTGGTGCATCCGATACGAACTTTGTTCTTTGCTATGAAGTTCCACCAGGAATGAGTTTTTATGCAAAAACTGTCTATTTCAACTAACTTTGTCCATCCAAAACGAACTTTGTACTTTGCTATGAAGTTCCACCAGGAATGAGTTTTCATGCAAGAACTGTCTATTTCAACTAAATTGGTGCATCCGATACGAACTTTGTTCTTTGCTATGAAGTTCCACCAGGAATGAGTTTTCATGCAAGAACTGTCTATTTCAACTAAATTGGTGCATCCGATACGAACTTTGTACTTTGCTATGAAGTTCCACCAGGAATGAGTTTTCATGCAAGAACTGTCTATTTCAACTAAATTGGTGCATCCGATACGAACTTTGTTCTTTGCTATGAAGTTCCACCAGGAATGAGTTTACATGCAAAAACTGTCTATTTCAACTAAATTGATCCATCCAAAACGAACTTTGTACTTTGCTATGAAGTTCTACCAGGAATGAGTTTTCATGCAAGAACTGTCTATTTCAACTAAATTGGTGCATCCGATACGAACTTTGTTCTTTGCTATGAAGTTCCACCAGGAATGAGTTTTCATGCAAAAACTGTCTATTTCAACTAAATTGATCCATCCAAAACGAACTTTGTACTTTGCTATGAAGTTCCACCAGGAAAGAGTTTTCATGCAAAAACTGTCTATTTCAACTAACTTTGTCCATCTAAAACGAATTTTGTACTTTGCTATGAAGTTCCACCAGGAATGAGTTTTCATGCAAGAACTGTCTATTTCAACTAAATTGGTGCATCCGATACGAACTTTGTACTTTGCTATGAAGTTCCACCAGGAATGAGTTTTCATGCAAGAACTGTCTATTTCAACTAAATTGGTGCATCCGATACGAACTTTGTTCTTTGCTATGAAGTTCCACCAGGAATGAGTTTACATGCAAAAACTGTCTATTTCAACTAAATTGATCCATCCAAAACGATTTTTGTACTTTGCTATGAAGTTCCACCAGGAATGAGTTTTTATGCAAAAACTGTCTATTTCAACTAACTTTGTCCATCCAAAACGAACTTTGTACTTTGCTATGAAGTTCCACCAGGAATGAGTTTTCATGCAAGAACTGTCTATTTCAACTAAATTGGTGCATCCGATACGAACTTTGTACTTTGCTATGAAGTTCCACCAGGAATGAGTTTTCATGCAAGAACTGTCTATTTCAACTAAATTGGTGCATCCGATACGAACTTTGTTCTTTGCTATGAAGTTCCACCAGGAATGAGTTTTCATGCAAAAACTGTCTATTTCAACTAAATTGGTGCATCCGATACGAACTTTGTACTTTGCTATGAAGTTCCACCAGGAATGAGTTTTCATGCAAGAACTGTCTATTTCAACTAAATTGGTGCATTCGATACGAACTTTGTTCTTTGCTATGAAGTTCCACCAGGAATGAGTTTACATGCAAAAACTGTCTATTTCAACTAAATTGGTGCATCCGATACGAACTTTGTACTTTGCTATGAAGTTCCACCAGGAATGAGTTTTCATGCAAGAACTGTCTATTTCAACTAAATTGGTGCATCCGATACGAACTTTGTTCTTTGCTATGAAGTTCCACCAGGAATGAGTTTACATGCAAGAACTGTCTATTTCAACTAAATTGATCCATCCAAAACGAACTTTGTACTTTGCTATGAAGTTCCACCAGGAATGAGTTTTCATGCAAAAACTGTCTATTTCAACTTAATTCGTCCATCCAAAACGAACTTTGTACTTTGCTATGAAGTTCCACCAGGAATGAGTTTTCATGCAAGAAATGTCTATTTCAACTAAATTGGTGCATCCGATACGAACTTTGTACTTTGCTATGAAGTTCCACCAGGAATGAGTTTTCATGCAAGAACTGTCTATTTCAACTAAATTGGTGCATCCGATACGAACTTTGTACTTTGCTATGAAGTTCCACCAGGAATGAGTTTTCATGCAAGAACTGTCTATTTCAACTAAATTGGTGCATCCGATACGAACTTTGTTCTTTGCTATGAAGTTCCACCAGGAATGAGTTTACATGCAAGAACTGTCTATTTCAACTAAATTGATCCATCCAAAACGAACTTTGTACTTTGCTATGAAGTTCCACCAGGAATGAGTTTTCATGCAAAAACTGTCTATTTCAACTAACTTTGTCCATCCAAAACGAACTTTGTACTTTGCTATGAAGTTCCACCAGGAATGAGTTTTCATGCAAGAAATGTCTATTTCAACTAAATTGGTGCATCCGATACGAACTTTGTACTTTGCTATGAAGTTCCACCAGGAATGAGTTTTCATGCAAAAACTGTCTATTTCAACTAACTTTGTCCATCCAAAACGAACTTTGTACTTTGCTATGAAGTTCCACCAGGAATGAGTTTTCATGCAAGAACTGTCTATTTCAACTAAATTGGTGCATCCGATACGAACTTTGTTCTTTGCTATGAAGTTCCACCAGGAATGAGTTTACATGCAAGAACTGTCTATTTCAACTAACTTTGTCCATCCAAAACGAACTTTGTACTTTGCTATGAAGTTCCACCAGGAATGAGTTTTCATGCAAGAACTGTCTATTTCAACTAAATTGGTGCATCCGATACGAACTTTGTTCTTTGCTATGAAGTTCCACCAGGAATGAGTTTACATGCAAGAACTGTCTATTTCAACTAAATTGGTGCATCCGATACGAACTTTGTACTTTGCTATGAAGTTCCACCAGGAATGAGTTTTCATGCAAGAACTGTCTATTTCAACTAAATTGGTGCATCCGATACGAACTTTGTACTTTGCTATGAAGTTCCACCAGGAATGAGTTTACATGCAAGAACTGTCTATTTCAACTAAATTGATCCATCCAAAACGAACTTTGTACTTTGCTATGAAGTTCCACCAGGAATGAGTTTACATGCAAAAACTGTCTATTTCAACTAAATTGATCCATCCAAAACGAACTTTGTACTTTGCTATGAAGTTCCACCAGGAATGAGTTTTCATGCAAGAACTGTCTATTTCAACTAAATTGGTGCATCCGATACGAACTTTGTACTTTGCTATGAAGTTCCACCAGGAATGAGTTTTCATGCAAGAACTGTCTATTTCAACTAAATTGGTGCATCCGATACGAACTTTGTTCTTTGCTATGAAGTTCCACCAGGAATGAGTTTACATGCAAGAACTGTCTATTTCAACTAAATTGGTGCATCCGATACGAACTTTGTACTTTGCTATGAAGTTCCACCAGGAATGAGTTTACATGCAAGAACTGTCTATTTCAACTAAATTGGTGCATCCGATACGAACTTTGTTCTTTGCTATGAAGTTCCACCAGGAATGAGTTTAAATGCAAGAACTGTCTATTTCAACTAAATTGATCCATCCAAAACGAACTTTGTACTTTGCTATGAAGTTCCACCAGGAATGAGTTTTCATGCAAAAACTGTCTATTTCAACTAACTTTGTCCATCCAAAACGAACTTTGTACTTTGCTATGAAGTTCCACCAGGAATGAGTTTTCATGCAAGAACTGTCTATTTCAACTAAATTGGTGCATCCGATACGAACTTTGTACTTTGCTATGAAGTTCCACCAGGAATGAGTTTTCATGCAAGAACTGTCTATTTCAACTAAATTGGTGCATCCGATACGAACTTTGTTCTTTGCTATGAAGTTCCACCAGGAATGAGTTTACATGCAAAAACTGTCTATTTCAACTAAATTGATCCATCCAAAACGAACTTTGTACTTTGCTATGAAGTTCCACCAGGAATGAGTTTTCATGCAAAAACTGTCTATTTCAACTAAATTGATCCATCCAAAACGAACTTTGTACTTTGCTATGAAGTTCCACCAGGAATGAGTTTACATGCAAAAACTGTCTATTTCAACTAACTTTGTCCATCCAAAACGAACTTTGTTCTTTGCTATGAAGTTCCACCAGGAATGAGTTTTCATGCAAAAACTGTCTATTTCAACTAACTTTGTCCATCCAAAACGAACTTTGTACTTTGCTATGAAGTTCCACCAGGAATGAGTTTTCATGCAAAAACTGTCTATTTCAACTTAATTCGTCCATCCAAAACGAACTTTGTACTTTGCTATGAAGTTCCACCAGGAATGAGTTTTCATGCAAAAATTATCTATTTCAACTAAATTCGTCCATCCGATACGAACTTTGTACTTTGCTATGAAGTTCCACCAGGAATGAGTTTTCATGCAAAAACTGTCTATTTCAACTAACTTTGTCCATCCAAAACGAACTTTGTACTTTGCTATGAAGTTCCACCAGGAATGAGTTTTTATGCAAAAACTGTCTATTTCAACTAACTTTGTCCATCCAAAACGAACTTTGTACTTTGCTATGAAGTTCCACCAGGAAAGAGTTTTCATGCAAAAACTGTCTATTTCAACTAAATTGATCCATCCAAAACGAACTTTGTACTTTGCTATGAAGTTCCACCAGGAATGAGTTTTCATGCAAAAACTGTCTATTTCAACTAACTTTGTCCATCCAAAACGAACTTTGTACTTTGCTATGAAGTTCCACCAGGAATGAGTTTTCATGCAAAAACTGTCTATTTCAACTAACTTTGTCCATCCAAAACGAACTTTGTACTTTGCTATGAAGTTCCACCAGGAATGAGTTTTCATGCAAAAACTGTCTATTTCAACTAAATTCGTCCATCCGATACGAACTTTGTACTTTGCTATGAAGTTACACCAGGAATGAGTTTTCATGCAAAAACTGTCTATTTCAACTAAATTGATCCATCCAAAACGAACTTTGTACTTTGCTATGAAGTTCCACCAGGAATGAGTTTTCATGCAAAAACTGTCTATTTCAACTAATTTTGTCCATCCAAAACGAACTTTGTACTTTGCTATGAAGTTCCACCAGGAATGAGTTTTTATGCAAAAACTGTCTATTTCAACTAAATTGATCCATCCAAAACGAACTTTGTACTTTGCTATGAAGTTCCACCAGGAATGAGTTTTCATGCAAAAACTGTCTATTTCAACTAAATTGATCCATCCAAAACGAACTTTGTACTTTGCTATGAAGTTCCACCAGGAATGAGTTTTCATGCAAAAACTGTCTATTTCAACTAATTTTGTCCATCCAAAACGAACTTTGTACTTTGCTATGAAGTTCCACCAGGAATGAGTTTTTATGCAAAAACTGTCTATTTCAACTAAATTGATCCATCCAAAACGAACTTTGTACTTTGCTATGAAGTTCCACCAGGAATGAGTTTTCATGCAAAAACTGTCTATTTCAACTAAATTCGTCCATCCGATACGAACTTTGTACTTTGCTATGAAGTTCCACTAGGAATGAGTTTTCATGCAAAAACTGTCTATTTCAACTAACTTTGTCCATCCAAAACGAACTTTGTACTTTGCTATGAAGTTCCACCAGGAATGAGTTTTTATGCAAAAACTGTCTATTTCAACTAAATTGATCCATCCAAAACGAACTTTGTACTTTGCTATGAAGTTCCACCAGGAATGAGTTTTCATGCAAAAACTGTCTATTTCAACTAAATTGATCCATCCAAAACGAACTTTGTACTTTGCTATGAAGTTCCACCAGGAATGAGTTTTCATGCAAAAACTGTCTATTTCAACTAAATTGATCCATCCAAAACGAACTTTGTTCTTTGCTATGAAGTTCCACCAGGAATGAGTTTTCATGCAAAAACTGTCTATTTCAACTAACTTTGTCCATCCAAAACGAACTTTGTACTTTGCTATGAAGTTCCACCAGGAATGAGTTTTCATGCAAAAACTGTCTATTTCAACTAAATTGATCCATCCAAAACGAACTTTGTACTTTGCTATGAAGTTCCACCAGGAATGAGTTTTCATGCAAAAACTGTCTATTTCAACTAACTTTGTCCATCCAAAACGAACTTTGTACTTTGCTATGAAGTTCCACCAGGAATGAGTTTTCATGCAAAAACTGTCTATTTCAACTAAATTCGTCCATCCGATACGAACTTTGTACTTTGCTATGAAGTTCCACTAGGAATGAGTTTTCATGCAAAAACTGTCTATTTCAACTAACTTTGTCCATCCAAAACGAACTTTGTACTTTGCTATGAAGTTCCACCAGGAATGAGTTTTTATGCAAAAACTGTCTATTTCAACTAAATTGATCCATCCAAAACGAACTTTGTACTTTGCTATGAAGTTCCACCAGGAATGAGTTTTCATGCAAAAACTGTCTATTTCAACTAAATTGATCCATCCAAAACGAACTTTGTACTTTGCTATGAAGTTCCACCAGGAATGAGTTTTCATGCAAAAACTGTCTATTTCAACTAACTTTGTCCATCCAAAACGAACTTTGTACTTTGCTATGAAGTTCCACCAGGAATGAGTTTTCATGCAAAAACTGTCTATTTCAACTAACTTTGTCCATCCAAAACGAACTTTGTACTTTGCTATGAAGTTCCACCAGGAATGAGTTTTCATGCAAAAACTGTCTATTTCAACTAACTTTGTTCATCCAAAACGAACTTTGTACTTTGCTATGAAGTTCCACCAGGAATGAGTTTTCATGCAAAAACTGTCTATTTCAACTAAATTGATCCATCCAAAACGAACTTTGTACTTTGCTATGAAGTTCCACCAGGAATGAGTTTTCATGCAAAAACTGTCTATTTCAACTAACTTTGTCCATCCAAAACGAACTTTGTACTTTGCTATGAAGTTCCACCAGGAATGAGTTTTCATGCAAAAACTGTCTATTTCAACTTAATTCGTCCATCTGATTCGAACTTTGTACTTTGCTATGAAGTTCCACCAGGAATGAGTTTTCATACAAAAACTGTCTATTTCAACTAACTTTGTTCATCCAAAACGAACTTTGTACTTTGCTATGAAGTTCCACCAGGAATGAGTTTTCATGCAAAAACTGTCTATTTCAACTAAATTGATCCATCCAAAACGAACTTTGTACTTTGCTATGAAGTTCCACCAGGAATGAGTTTTCATGCAAAAACTGTCTATTTCAACTAACTTTGTCCATCCAAAACGAACTTTGTACTTTGCTATGAAGTTCCACCAGGAATGAGTTTTCATGCAAAAACTGTCTATTTCAACTTAATTCGTCCATCTGATTCGAACTTTGTACTTTGCTATGAAGTTCCACCAGGAATGAGTTTTCATACAAAAACTGTCTATTTCAACTAACTTTGTTCATCCAAAACGAACTTTGTACTTTGCTATGAAGTTCCACCAGGAATGAGTTTTCATGCAAATACTGTCTATTTCAACTAACTTTGTCCATCCAAAACGAACTTTGTACTTTGCTATGAAGTTCCACCAGGAATGAGTTTTCATGCAAAAACTGTCTATTTCAACTAAATTGATCCATCCAAAACGAACTTTGTACTTTGCTATGAAGTTCCACCAGGAATGAGTTTTCATGCAAAAACTGTCTATTCCAACTAAATTGATCCATCCAAAACGAGCTTTGTACTTTGCTATGAAGTTCCACCAGGAATGAGTTTTCATGCAAAAACTGTCTATTTCAACTAACTTTGTCCATCCAAAACGAACTTTGTACTTTGCTATGAAGTTCCACCAGGAATGAGTTTTCATGCAAAAACTGTCTATTTCAACTTAATTCGTCCATCTGATTCGAACTTTGTACTTTGCTATGAAGTTCCACCAGGAATGAGTTTTCATGCAAAAACTGTCTATTTCAACTAACTTTGCTCATCCAAAACGAACTTTGTACTTTGCTATGAAGTTCCACCAGGAATGAGTTTTCATGCAAAAACTGTCTATTTCAACTAACTTTGTCCATCCAAAACGAACTTTGTACTTTGCTATGAAGTTCCACCAGGAATGAGTTTTCATGCAAAAACTGTCTATTTCAACTAAATTGATCCATCCAAAACGAACTTTGTACTTTGCTATGAAGTTCCACCAGGAATGAGTTTTCATGCAAAAACTGTCTATTTCAACTAACTTTGTCCATCCAAAACGAACTTTTTACTTTGCTATGAAGTTCCACCAGGAATGAGTTTTCATGCAAAAACTGTCTATTTCAACTAACTTTGTCCATCCAAAACGAACTTTGTACTTTGCTATGAAGTTCCACCAGGAATGAGTTTTCATGCAAAAACTGTCTATTTCAACTAAATTGATCCATCCAAAACGAACTTTGTACTTTGCTATGAAGGTCCACCAGGAATGAGTTTTCATACAAAAACTGTCTATTTCAACTTAATTGATCCATCCAAAACGAACTTTGTACTTTGCTATGAAGTTCCACCAGGAATGAGTTTTCATGCAAAAACTGTCTATTTCAACTAACTTTGTCCATCTGATTCGAACTTTGTACTTTGCTATGAAGTTCCACCAGGAATGAGTTTTCATGCAAAAACTGTCTATTTCAACTAAATTGATCCATCCAAAACGAACTTTATACTTTGCTATGAAGTTACACCAGGAATGAGTTTTCATGCAAAAACTGTCTATTTCAACTAACTTTGTCCATCCAAAACGAACTTTGTACTTTGCTATGAAGTTCCACCAGGAATGAGTTTTCATGCAAAAACTGTCTATTTCAACTTAATTCGTCCATCTGATTCGAACTTTGTACTTTGCTATGAAGTTCCACCAGGATTGAGTTTTCATACAAAAACTGTCTATTTCAACTTAATTCGTCCATCCAAAACGAACTTTGTACTTTGCTATGAAGTTCCACCAGGAATGAGTTTTCATGCAAAAACTGTCTATTTCAACTAACTTTGTCCATCCAAAACGAACTTTGTACTTTGCTATGAAGTTCCACCAGGAATGAGTTTTCATGCAAAAACTGTCTATTTCAACTAAATTGATCCATCCAAAACGAACTTTATACTTTGCTATGAAGTTCCACCAGGAATGAGTTTTCATGCAAAAACTGTCTATTTCAACTAACTTTGTCCATCCAAAACGAACTTTGTACTTTGCTATGAAGTTCCACCAGGAATGAGTTTTCATGCAAAAACTGTCTATTTCAACTAACTTTGTCCATCCAAAACGAACTTTGTACTTTGCTATGAAGTTCCACCAGGAATGAGTTTTCATGCAAAAACTGTCTATTTCAACTAAATTGATCCATCCAAAACGAACTTTATACTTTGGTATGAAGTTCCACCAGGAATGAGTTTTCATGCAAAAACTGTCTATTTCAACTAACTTTGTCCATCCAAAACGAACTTTGTACTTTGCTATGAAGTTCCACCAGGAATGAGTTTTCATGCAAAAACTGTCTATTTCAACTTAATTCGTCCATCTGATTCGAACTTTGTACTTTGCTATGAAGTTCCACCAGGAATGAGTTTTCATACAAAAACTGTCTATTTCAACTTAATTGATCCATCCAAAACGAACTTTGTACTTTGCTATGAAGTTCCACCAGGAATGAGTTTTCATGCAAAAACTGTCTATTTCAACTTAATTCGTCCATCCAAAACAAACTTTGTACTTTGCTATGAATTTCCACCAGGAATGAGTTTTCATGCAAAAACTGTCTATTTCAACTAACTTTGTCCATCCAAAACGAACTTTGTACTTTGCTATGAAGTTCCACCAGGAATGAGTTTTCATGCAAAAACTGTCTATTTCAACTTAATTCGTCCATCTGATTCGAACTTTGTACTTTGCTATGAAGTTCCACCAGGAATGAGTTTTCATACAAAAACTGTCTATTTCAACTTAATTCGTCCATCCAAAACGAACTTTGTACTTTGCTATGAAGTTCCACCAGGAATGAGTTTTCATGCAAAAACTGTCTATTTCAACTAACTTTGTCCATCCAAAACGAACTTTGTACTTTGCTATGAAGTTCCACCAGGAATGAGTTTTCATGCAAAAACTGTCTATTTCAACTAAATTGATCCATCCAAAACGAACTTTTTACTTTGCTATGAAGTTCCACCAGGAATGAGTTTTCATGCAAAAACTGTCTATTTCAACTAACTTTGTCCATCCAAAACGAACTTTGTACTTTGCTATGAAGTTCCACCAGGAATGAGTTTTCATGCAAAAACTGTCTATTTCAACTTAATTCGTCCATCTGATTCGAACTTTGTACTTTGCTATGAAGTTCCACCAGGAATGAGTTTTCATACAAAAACTGTCTATTTCAACTTAATTGATCCATCCAAAACGAACTTTGTACTTTGCTATGAAGTTCCACCAGGAATGAGTTTTCATGCAAAAACTGTCTTTTTCAACTTAATTCGTCCATCCAAAACAAACTTTGTACTTTGCTATGAAGTTCCACCAGGAATGAGTTTTCATGCAAAAACTGTCTATTTCAACTAACTTTGTCCATCCAAAACGAACTTTGTACTTTGCTATGAAGTTCCACCAGGAATGAGTTTTCATGCAAAAACTGTCTATTTCAACTAAATTGATCCATCCAAAACGAACTTTGTACTTTGCTATGAAGTTCCACCAGGAATGAGTTTTCATGCAAAAACTGTCTATTTCAACTAAATTGATCCATCCAAAACGAACTTTGTACTTTGCTATGAAGTTCCACCAGGAATGAGTTTTCATGCAAAAACTGTCTATTTCAACTAACTTTGTTCATCTGATTCGAACTTTGTACTTTGCTATGAAGTTCCACCAGGAATGAGTTTTCATACAAAAACTGTCTATTTCAACTTAATTGATCCATCCAAAACGAACTTTGTACTTTGCTATGAAGTTCCACCAGGAATGAGTTTTCATGCAAAAACTGTCTATTTCAACTAAATTGATCCATCCAAAACGAACTTTGTACTTTGCTATGAAGTTCCACCAGGAATGAGTTTTCATGCAAAAACTGTCTATTTCAACTAACTTTGTCCATCCAAAACGAACTTTTTACTTTGCTATGAAGTTCCACCAGGAATGAGTTTTCATGCAAAAACTGTCTATTTCAACTAACTTTGTCCATCCAAAACGAACTTTGTACTTTGCTATGAAGTTCCACCAGGAATGAGTTTTCATGCAAAAACTGTCTATTTCAACTAAATTGATCCATCCAAAACGAACTTTGTACTTTGCTATGAAGTTCCACCAGGAATGAGTTTTCATACAAAAACTGTCTATTTCAACTTAATTGATCCATCCAAAACGAACTTTGTACTTTGCTATGAAGTTCCACCAGGAATGAGTTTTCATGCAAAAACTGTCTATTTCAACTAACTTTGTCCATCTGATTCGAACTTTGTACTTTGCTATGAAGTTCCACCAGGAATGAGTTTTCATGCAAAAACTGTCTATTTCAACTTAATTCGTCCATCCAAAACGAACTTTGTACTTTGCTATGAAGTTCCACCAGGAATGAGTTTTCATGCAAAAACTGTCTATTTCAACTAACTTTGTCCATCCAAAACGAACTTTGTACTTTGCTATGAAGTTCCACCAGGAATGAGTTTTCATGCAAAAACTGTCTATTTCAACTTAATTCGTCCATCTGATTCGAACTTTGTACTTTGCTATGAAGTTCCACCAGGATTGAGTTTTCATACAAAAACTGTCTATTTCAACTTAATTCGTCCATCCAAAACGAACTTTGTACTTTGCTATGAAGTTCCACCAGGAATGAGTTTTCATGCAAAAACTGTCTATTTCAACTAACTTTGTCCATCCAAAACGAACTTTGTACTTTGCTATGAAGTTCCACCAGGAATGAGTTTTCATGCAAAAACTGTCTATTTCAACTTAATTCGTCCATCCAAAACAAACTTTGTACTTTGCTATGAATTTCCACCAGGAATGAGTTTTCATGCAAAAACTGTCTATTTCAACTAACTTTGTCCATCCAAAACGAACTTTGTACTTTGCTATGAAGTTCCACCAGGAATGAGTTTTCATGCAAAAACTGTCTATTTCATCTAACTTTGTCCATCCAAAACGAACTTTGTACTTTGCTATGAAGTTCCACCAGGAATGAGTTTTCATGCAAAAACTGTCTATTTCAACTAACTTTGTCCATCCAAAACGAACTTTGTACTTTGCTATGAAGTTCCACCAGGAATGAGTTTTCATGCAAAAACTGTCTATTTCAACTAAATTGATCCATCCAAAACGAACTTTGTACTTTGCTATGAAGTTCCACCAGGAATGAGTTTTTATGCAAAAACTGTCTATTTCAACTAACTTTGTCCATCCAAAACGAACTTTGTACTTTGCTATGAAGTTCCACCAGGAATGAGTTTTTATGCAAAAACTGTCTATTTCAACTAACTTTGTCCATCCAAAACGAACTTTGTACTTTGCTATGAAGTTCCACCAGGAATGAGTTTTCATGCAAAAACTGTCTATTTCAACTAACTTTGTCCATCCAAAACGAACTTTGTACTTTGCTATGAAGTTCCACCAGGAATGAGTTTTCATGCAAAAACTGTCTATTTCAACTAAATTGATCCATCCAAAACGAACTTTGTACTTTGCTATGAAGTTCCACCAGGAATGAGTTTTCATGCAAAAACTGTCTATTTCAACTAACTTTGTCCATCTGATTCGAACTTTGTACTTTGCTATGAAGTTCCACCAGGAATGAGTTTTCAAACCAAAATTGTCTATTTCAACTTAATTGATCCATCCAAAACGAACTTTGTACTTTGCTATGAAGTTCCACCAAGAATGAGTTTTCATGCAAAAACTGTCTATTTCAACTTAATTCGTCCATCCAAAACAAACTTTGTACTTTGCTATGAAGTTCCACCAGGAATGAGTTTTCATGCAAAAACTGTCTATTTCAACTAACTTTGTCCATCCAAAACGAACTTTGTACTTTGCTATGAAGTTCCACCAGGAATGAGTTTTTATGCAAAAACTGTCTATTTCAACTAACTTTGTTCATCTGATTCGAACTTTGTACTTTGCTATGAAGTTCCACCAGGAATGAGTTTTCATACAAAAACTGTCTATTTCAACTTAATTGATCCATCCAAAACGTACTTTGTACTTTGCTATGAAGTTCCACCAGGAATGAGTTTTCATGCAAAAACTGTCTATTCCAACTAAATTGATCCATCCAAAACGAACTTTGTACTTTGCTATGAAGTTCCACCAGGAATGAGTTTTCATGCAAAAACTGTCTATTTCAACTAAATTGATCCATCCAAAACGAACTTTGTACTTTGCTATGAAGTTCCACCAGGAATGAGTTTTCATGCAAAAACTGTCTATTTCAACTAAATTGATCCATCCAAAACGAACTTTGTACTTTGCTATGAAGTTCCACCAGGAATGAGTTTTCATGCAAAAACTGTCTATTTCAACTAAATTGATCCATCCAAAACGAGCTTTGTACTTTGCTATGAAGTTCCACCAGGAATGAGTTTTCATACAAAAACTGTCTATTTCAACTTAATTCGTCCATCCAAAACGAACTTTGTACTTTGCTATGAAGTTCCACCAGGAATGAGTTTTCATGCAAAAACTGTCTATTTCAACTTAATTCGTCCATCCAAAACAAACTTTGTACTTTGCTATGAAGTTCCACCAGGAATGAGTTTTCATGCAAAAACTGTCTATTTCAACTAACTTTGTCCATCCAAAACGAACTTTGTACTTTGCTATGAAGTTCCACCAGGAATGAGTTTTCATGCAAAAACTGTCTATTTCAACTTAATTCGTCCATCTGATTCGAACTTTGTACTTTGCTATGAAGTTCCACCAGGAATGAGTTTTCATACAAAAACTGTCTATTTCAACTTAATTCGTCCATCCAAAACGAACTTTGTACTTTGCTATGAAGTTCCACCAGGAATGAGTTTTCATGCAAAAACTGTCTATTTCAACTAAATTGATCCATCCAAAACGAACTTTGTACTTTGCTATGAAGTTCCACCAGGAATGAGTTTTCATGCAAAAACTGTCTATTTCAACTAAATTGATCCATCCAAAACGAACTTTTTACTTTGCTATGAAGTTCCACCAGGAATGAGTTTTCATGCAAAAACTGTCTATTTCAACTAAATTGATCCATCCAAAACGAACTTTGTACTTTGCTATGAAGTTCCACCAGGAATGAGTTTTCATGCAAAAACTGTCTATTTCAACTAACTTTGTTCATCTGATTCGAACTTTGTACTTTGCTATGAAGTTCCACCAGGAATGAGTTTTCATACAAAAACTGTCTATTTCAACTAAATTGATCCATCCAAAACGAACTTTGTACTTTGCTATGAAGTTCCACCAGGAATGAGTTTTCATGCAAAAACTGTCTATTTCAACTAACTTTGTCCATCCAAAACGAACTTTGTACTTTGCTATGAAGTTCCACCAGGAATGAGTTTTCATGCAAAACTGTCTATTTCAACTAAATTGATCCATCCAAAACGAACTTTGTACTTTGCTATGAAGTTCCACCAGGAATGAGTTTTCATGCAAAAACTGTCTATTTCAACTAACTTTGTCCATCCAAAACGAACTTTGTACTTTGCTATGAAGTTCCACCAGGAATGAGTTTTCATGCAAAACTGTCTATTTCAACTAAATTGATCCATCCAAAACGAACTTTGTACTTTGCTATGAAGTTCCACCAGGAATGAGTTTTCATGCAAAAACTGTCTATTTCAACTAACTTTGTCCATCCAAAACGAACTTTGTACTTTGCTATGAAGTTCCACCAGGAATGAGTTTTCATGCAAAAACTGTCTATTTCAACTAACTTTGTCCATCCAAAACGAACTTTGTACTTTGCTATGAAGTTCCACCAGGAATGAGTTTTCATGCAAAACTGTCTATTTCAACTAAATTGATCCATCCAAAACGAACTTTTTACTTTGCTATGAAGTTCCACCAGGAATGAGTTTTCATGCAAAAACTGTCTATTTCAACTAACTTTGTTCATCTGATTCGAACTTTGTACTTTGCTATGAAGTTCCACCAGGAATGAGTTTTCATACAAAAACTGTCTATTTCAACTTAATTGATCCATCCAAAACGAACTTTGTACTTTGCTATGAAGTTCCACCAGGAATGAGTTTTCATGCAAAAACTGTCTATTTCAACTAACTTTGTCCATCCAAAACGAACTTTGTACTTTGCTATGAAGTTCCACCAGGAATGAGTTTTCATGCAAAAACTGTCTATTTCAACTTAATTCGTCCATCCAAAACAAACTTTGTACTTTGCTATGAATTTCCACCAGGAATGAGTTTTCATGCAAAAACTGTCTATTTCAACTAACTTTGTCCATCTGATTCGAACTTTGTACTTTGCTATGAAGTTCCACCAGAAATGAGTTTTCATGCAAAAACTGTCTATTTCAACTAAATTGATCCATCCAAAACGAACTTTGTACTTTGCTATGAAGTTCCACCAGAAATGAGTTTTCATGCAAAAACTGTCTATTTCAACTAAATTGATCCATCCAAAACGAACTTTGTACTTTGCTATGAAGTTCCACCAGGAATGAGTTTTCATGCAAAAACTGTCTATTTCAACTAACTTTGTCCATCTGATTCGAACTTTGTACTTTGCTATGAAGTTCCACCAGGAATGAGTTTTCATACAAAAACTGTCTATTTCAACTTAATTGATCCATCCAAAACGAACTTTGTACTTTGCTATGAAGTTCCACCAGGAATGAGTTTTCATGCAAAACTGTCTATTTCAACTAAATTGATCCATCCAAAACGAACTTTTTACTTTGCTATGAAGTTCCACCAGGAATGAGTTTTCATGCAAAAACTGTCTATTTCAACTAACTTTGTTCATCTGATTCGAACTTTGTACTTTGCTATGAAGTTCCACCAGGAATGAGTTTTCATACAAAAACTGTCTATTTCAACTTAATTGATCCATCCAAAACGAACTTTGTACTTTGCTATGAAGTTCCACCAGGAATGAGTTTTCATGCAAAAACTGTCTATTTCAACTAACTTTGTCCATCTGATTCGAACTTTGTACTTTGCTATGAAGTTCCACCAGAAATGAGTTTTCATGCAAAAACTGTCTATTTCAACTAAATTGATCCATCCAAAACGAACTTTGTACTTTGCTATGAAGTTCCACCAGAAATGAGTTTTCATGCAAAAACTGTCTATTTCAACTAAATTGATCCATCCAAAACGAACTTTGTACTTTGCTATGAAGTTCCACCAGGAATGAGTTTTCATGCAAAAACTGTCTATTTCAACTAACTTTGTCCATCTGATTCGAACTTTGTACTTTGCTATGAAGTTCCACCAGGAATGAGTTTTCATGCAAAAACTGTCTATTTCAACTAACTTTGTCCATCCAAAACGAACTTTGTACTTTGCTATGAAGTTCCACCAGGAATGAGTTTTCATGCAAAACTGTCTATTTCAACTAAATTGATCCATCCAAAACGAACTTTTTACTTTGCTATGAAGTTCCACCAGGAATGAGTTTTCATGCAAAAACTGTCTATTTCAACTAACTTTGTTCATCTGATTCGAACTTTGTACTTTGCTATGAAGTTCCACCAGGAATGAGTTTTCATACAAAAACTGTCTATTTCAACTTAATTGATCCATCCAAAACGAACTTTGTACTTTGCTATGAAGTTCCACCAGGAATGAGTTTTCATGCAAAAACTGTCTATTTCAACTAACTTTGTCCATCCAAAACGAACTTTGTACTTTGCTATGAAGTTCCACCAGGAATGAGTTTTCATGCAAAACTGTCTATTTCAACTAAATTGATCCATCCAAAACGAACTTTTTACTTTGCTATGAAGTTCCACCAGGAATGAGTTTTCATGCAAAAACTGTCTATTTCAACTAACTTTGTTCATCTGATTCGAACTTTGTACTTTGCTATGAAGTTCCACCAGGAATGAGTTTTCATACAAAAACTGTCTATTTCAACTTAATTGATCCATCCAAAACGAACTTTGTACTTTGCTATGAAGTTCCACCAGAAATGAGTTTTCATGCAAAAACTGTCTATTTCAACTAAATTGATCCATCCAAAACGAACTTTGTACTTTGCTATGAAGTTCCACCAGGAATGAGTTTTCATGCAAAAACTGTCTATTTCAACTAACTTTGTCCATCTGATTCGAACTTTGTACTTTGCTATGAAGTTCCACCAGGAATGAGTTTTCATACAAAAACTGTCTATTTCAACTTAATTGATCCATCCAAAACGAACTTTGTACTTTGCTATGAAGTTCCACCAGGAATGAGTTTTCATGCAAAAACTGTCTATTTCAACTTAATTCGTCCATCCAAAACAAACTTTGTACTTTGCTATGAATTTCCACCAGGAATGAGTTTTCATGCAAAAACTGTCTATTTCAACTAACTTTGTCCATCCAAAACGAACTTTGTACTTTGCTATGAAGTTCCACCAGGAATGAGTTTTCATACAAAAACTGTCTATTTCAACTTAATTGATCCATCCAAAACGAACTTTGTACTTTGCTATGAAGTTCCACCAGGAATGAGTTTTCATGCAAAAACTGTCTATTTCAACTAAATTGATCCATCCAAAACGAACTTTGTACTTTGCTATGAAGTTCCACCAGGAATGAGTTTTCATGCAAAAACTGTCTATTCCAACTAAATTGATCCATCCAAAACGAACTTTGTACTTTGCTATGAAGTTCCACCAGGAATGAGTTTTCATGCAAAAACTGTCTATTTCAACTAAATTGATCCATCCAAAACGAACTTTGTACTTTGCTATGAAGTTCCACCAGGAATGAGTTTTCATGCAAAAACTGTCTATTTCAACTAACTTTGTCCATCCAAAACGAACTTTGTACTTTGCTATGAAGTTCCACCAGGAATGAGTTTTCATGCAAAAACTGTCTATTTCAACTAACTTTGTCCATCCGATTCGAACTTTGTACTTTGCTATGAAGTTCCACCAGGAATGAGTTTTCATACAAAAACTGTCTATTTCAACTAACTTTGTCCATCCAAAACGAACTTTGTACTTTGCTATGAAGTTCCACCAGGAATGAGTTTTCATGCAAAAACTGTCTATTTCAACTAAATTGATCCATCCAAAACGAACTTTTTACTTTGCTATGAAGTTCCACCAGGAATGAGTTTTCATGCAAAAACTGTCTATTTCAACTAACTTTGTCCATCCAAAACGAACTTTTTACTTTGCTATGAAGTTCCACCAGGAATGAGTTTTCATGCAAAAACTGTCTATTTCAACTAAATTGATCCATCCAAAACGAACTTTGTACTTTGCTATGAAGTTCCACCAGGAATGAGTTTTCATACAAAAACTGTCTATTTCAACTAACTTTGTCCATCCAAAACGAACTTTGTACTTTGCTATGAAGTTCCACCAGGAATGAGTTTTCATGCAAAAACTGTCTATTTCAACTAAATTGATCCATCCAAAACGAACTTTTTACTTTGCTATGAAGTTCCACCAGGAATGAGTTTTCATGCAAAAACTGTCTATTTCAACTAACTTTGTCCATCCAAAACGAACTTTGTACTTTGCTATGAAGTTCCACCAGGAATGAGTTTTCATGCAAAAACTGTCTATTTCAACTTAATTCGTCCATCTGATTCGAACTTTGTACTTTGCTATGAAGTTCCACCAGGAATGAGTTTTCATACAAAAACTGTCTATTTCAACTTAATTCGTCCATCCAAAACGAACTTTGTACTTTGCTATGAAGTTCCACCAGGAATGAGTTTTCATGCAAAAACTGTCTATTTCAACTAACTTTGTCCATCCAAAACGAACTTTGTACTTTGCTATGAAGTTCCACCAGGAATGAGTTTTCATGCAAAAACTGTCTATTTCAACTAACTTTGTCCATCCAAAACAAACTTTGTACTTTGCTATGAAGTTCCACCAGGAATGAGTTTTCATGCAAAAACTGTCTATTTCAACTTAATTCGTCCATCCAAAACGAACTTTGTACTTTGCTATGAAGTTCCACCAGGAATGAGTTTTCATGCAAAAACTGTCTATTTCAACTAACTTTGTCCATCCAAAACAAACTTTGTACTTTGCTATGAAGTTCCACCAGGAATGAGTTTTCATGCAAAAACTGTCTATTTCAACTTAATTCGTCCATCTGATTCGAACTTTGTACTTTGCTATGAAGTTCCACCAGGAATGAGTTTTCATACAAAAACTGTCTATTTCAACTTAATTCGTCCATCCAAAACGAACTTTGTACTTTGCTATGAAGTTCCACCAGGAATGAGTTTTCATGCAAAAACTGTCTATTTCAACTAAATTGATCCATCCAAAACGAACTTTGTACTTTGCTATGAAGTTCCACCAGGAATGAGTTTTCATGCAAAAACTGTCTATTTCAACTAAATTGATCCATCCAAAACGAACTTTTTACTTTGCTATGAAGTTCCACCAGGAATGAGTTTTCATGCAAAAACTGTCTATTTCAACTAACTTTGTCCATCCAAAACGAACTTTGTACTTTGCTATGAAGTTCCACCAGGAATGAGTTTTCATGCAAAAACTGTCTATTTCAACTAACTTTGTCCATCTGATTCGAACTTTGTACTTTGCTATGAAGTTCCACCAGGAATGAGTTTTCATACAAAAACTGTCTATTTCAACTAACTTTGTCCATCCAAAACGAACTTTGTACTTTGCTATGAAGTTCCACCAGGAATGAGTTTTCATGCAAAAACTGTCTATTTCAACTTAATTCGTCCATCCAAAACAAACTTTGTACTTTGCTATGAATTTCCACCAGGAATGAGTTTTCATGCAAAAACTGTCTATTTCAACTAAATTGATCGATCCAACACGAACTTTGTACTTTGCTATGAAGTTCCACCAGGAATGAGTTTTCATGCAAAAACTGTCTATTTCAACTAACTTTGTTCATCTGATTCGAACTTTGTACTTTGCTATGAAGTTCCACCAGGAATGAGTTTTCATGCAAAAACTGTCTATTTCAACTAACTTTGTCCATCCAAAACGAACTTTGTACTTTGCTATGAAGTTCCACCAGGAATGAGTTTTCATGCAAAAACTGTCTATTTCAACTAAATTGATCCATCCAAAACGAACTTTGTACTTTGCTATGAAGTTCCACCAGGAATGAGTTTTCATGCAAAAACTGTCTATTTCAACTAAATTGATCCATCCAACACGAACTTTGTACTTTGCTATGAAGTTCCACCAGGAATGAGTTTTCATGCAAAAACTGTCTATTTCAACTAACTTTGTTCATCTGATTCGAACTTTGTACTTTGCTATGAAGTTCCACCAGGAATGAGTTTTCATACAAAAACTGTCTATTTCAACTTAATTGATCCATCCAAAACGAACTTTGTACTTTGCTATGAAGTTCCACCAGGAATGAGTTTTCATGCAAAAACTGTCTATTTCAACTAAATTGATCCATCCAAAACGAACTTTGTACTTTGCTATGAAGTTCCACCAGGAATGAGTTTTCATGCAAAAACTGTCTATTCCAACTAAATTGATCCATCCAAAACGAACTTTGTACTTTGCTATGAAGTTCCACCAGGAATGAGTTTTCATGCAAAAACTGTCTATTTCAACTAAATTGATCCATCCAAAACGAACTTTGTACTTTGCTATGAAGTTCCACCAGGAATGAGTTTTCATGCAAAAACTGTCTATTTCAACTTAATTCGTCCATCCAAAACGAACTTTGTACTTTGCTATGAAGTTCCACCAGGAATGAGTTTTCATGCAAAAACTGTCTATTTCAACTAACTTTGTCCATCCAAAACGAACTTTGTACTTTGCTATGAAGTTCCACCAGGAATGAGTTTTCATGCAAAAACTGTCTATTTCAACTTAATTCGTCCATCTGATTCGAACTTTGTACTTTGCTATGAAGTTCCACCAGGAATGAGTTTTCATACAAAAACTGTCTATTTCAACTTAATTCGTCCATCCAAAACGAACTTTGTACTTTGCTATGAAGTTCCACCAGGAATGAGTTTTCATGCAAAAACTGTCTATTTCAACTTAATTCGTCCATCCAAAACGAACTTTGTACTTTGCTATGAAGTTCCACCAGGAATGAGTTTTCATGCAAAAACTGTCTATTTCAACTAACTTTGTCCATCCAAAACGAACTTTGTACTTTGCTATGAAGTTCCACCAGGAATGAGTTTTCATGCAAAAACTGTCTATTTCAACTTAATTCGTCCATCTGATTCGAACTTTGTACTTTGCTATGAAGTTCCACCAGGAATGAGTTTTCATACAAAAACTGTCTATTTCAACTTAATTCGTCCATCCAAAACGAACTTTGTACTTTGCTATGAAGTTCCACCAGGAATGAGTTTTCATGCAAAAACTGTCTATTTCAACTAACTTTGTCCATCCAAAACGAACTTTGTACTTTGCTATGAAGTTCCACCAGGAATGAGTTTTCATGCAAAAACTGTCTATTTCAACTAAATTGATCCATCCAAAACGAACTTTGTACTTTGCTATGAAGTTCCACCAGGAATGAGTTTTCATGCAAAAACTGTCTATTTCAACTAAAATGATCCATCCAAAACGAACTTTGTACTTTGCTATGAAGTTCCACCAGGAATGAGTTTTCATACAAAAACTGTCTATTTCAACTTAATTGATCCATCCAAAACGAACTTTGTACTTTGCTATGAAGTTCCACCAGGAATGAGTTTTCATGCAAAAACTGTCTATTTCAACTTAATTCGTCCATCCAAAACAAACTTTGTACTTTGCTATGAATTTCCACCAGGAATGAGTTTTCATGCAAAAACTGTCTATTTCAACTAACTTTGTCCATCCAAAACGAACTTTGTACTTTGCTATGAAGTTCCACCAGGAATGAGTTTTCATGCAAAAACTGTCTATTTCAACTAAATTGATCCATCCAAAACGAACTTTGTACTTTGCTATGAAGTTCCACCAGGAATGAGTTTTCATGCAAAAACTGTCTATTTCAACTAAATTGATCCATCCAACACGAACTTTGTACTTTGCTATGAAGTTCCACCAGGAATGAGTTTTCATGCAAAAACTGTCTATTTCAACTTAATTCGTCCATCTGATTCGAACTTTGTACTTTGCTATGAAGTTCCACCAGGAATGAGTTTTCATACAAAAACTGTCTATTTCAACTTAATTCGTCCATCCAAAACGAACTTTGTACTTTGCTATGAAGTTCCACCAGGAATGAGTTTTCATACAAAAACTGTCTATTTCAACTTAATTGATCCATCCAAAACGAACTTTGTACTTTGCTATGAAGTTCCACCAGGAATGAGTTTTCATGCAAAAACTGTCTATTTCAACTAAATTGATCCATCCAAAACGAACTTTGTACTTTGCTATGAAGTTCCACCAGGAATGAGTTTTCATGCAAAAACTGTCTATTCCAACTAAATTGATCCATCCAAAACGAACTTTGTACTTTGCTATGAAGTTCCACCAGGAATGAGTTTTCATGCAAAAACTGTCTATTTCAACTAACTTTGTCCATCCAAAACGAACTTTGTACTTTGCTATGAAGTTCCACCAGGAATGAGTTTTCATACAAAAACTGTCTATTTCAACTTAATTGATCCATCCAAAACGAACTTTGTACTTTGCTATGAAGTTCCACCAGGAATGAGTTTTCATGCAAAAACTGTCTATTTCAACTAAATTGATCCATCCAAAACGAACTTTGTACTTTGCTATGAAGTTCCACCAGGAATGAGTTTTCATGCAAAAACTGTCTATTCCAACTAAATTGATCCATCCAAAACGAACTTTGTACTTTGCTATGAAGTTCCACCAGGAATGAGTTTTCATGCAAAAACTGTCTATTTCAACTAAATTGATCCATCCAAAACGAACTTTGTACTTTGCTATGAAGTTCCACCAGGAATGAGTTTTCATACAAAAACTGTCTATTTCAACTTAATTCGTCCATCCAAAACGAACTTTGTACTTTGCTATGAAGTTCCACCAGGAATGAGTTTTCATGCAAAAACTGTCTATTTCAACTAAATTGATCCATCCAAAACGAACTTTGTACTTTGCTATGAAGTTCCACCAGGAATGAGTTTTCATGCAAAAACTGTCTATTCCAACTAAATTGATCCATCCAAAACGAACTTTGTACTTTGCTATGAAGTTCCACCAGGAATGAGTTTTCATGCAAAAACTGTCTATTTCAACTAAATTGATCCATCCAAAACGAACTTTGTACTTTGCTATGAAGTTCCACCAGGAATGAGTTTTCATACAAAAACTGTCTATTTCAACTTAATTGATCCATCCAAAACGAACTTTGTACTTTGCTATGAAGTTCCACCAGGAATGAGTTTTCATGCAAAAACTGTCTATTTCAACTAAATTGATCCATCCAAAACGAACTTTGTACTTTGCTATGAAGTTCCACCAGGAATGAGTTTTCATGCAAAAACTGTCTATTCCAACTAAATTGATCCATCCAAAACGAACTTTGTACTTTGCTATGAAGTTCCACCAGGAATGAGTTTTCATGCAAAAACTGTCTATTTCAACTAAATTGATCCATCCAAAACGAACTTTGTACTTTGCTATGAAGTTCCACCAGGAATGAGTTTTCATGCAAAAACTGTCTATTTCAACTTAATTCGTCCATCCAAAACGAACTTTGTACTTTGCTATGAAGTTCCACCAGGAATGAGTTTTCATGCAAAAACTGTCTATTTCAACTAACTTTGTCCATCCAAAACGAACTTTGTACTTTGCTATGAAGTTCCACCAGGAATGAGTTTTCATGCAAAAACTGTCTATTTCAACTTAATTCGTCCATCTGATTCGAACTTTGTACTTTGCTATGAAGTTCCACCAGGAATGAGTTTTCATACAAAAACTGTCTATTTCAACTTAATTCGTCCATCCAAAACGAACTTTGTACTTTGCTATGAAGTTCCACCAGGAATGAGTTTTCATGCAAAAACTGTCTATTTCAACTTAATTCGTCCATCCAAAACGAACTTTGTACTTTGCTATGAAGTTCCACCAGGAATGAGTTTTCATGCAAAAACTGTCTATTTCAACTAACTTTGTCCATCCAAAACGAACTTTGTACTTTGCTATGAAGTTCCACCAGGAATGAGTTTTCATGCAAAAACTGTCTATTTCAACTTAATTCGTCCATCTGATTCGAACTTTGTACTTTGCTATGAAGTTCCACCAGGAATGAGTTTTCATACAAAAACTGTCTATTTCAACTTAATTCGTCCATCCAAAACGAACTTTGTACTTTGCTATGAAGTTCCACCAGGAATGAGTTTTCATGCAAAAACTGTCTATTTCAACTAACTTTGTCCATCCAAAACGAACTTTGTACTTTGCTATGAAGTTCCACCAGGAATGAGTTTTCATGCAAAAACTGTCTATTTCAACTAAATTGATCCATCCAAAACGAACTTTGTACTTTGCTATGAAGTTCCACCAGGAATGAGTTTTCATACAAAAACTGTCTATTTCAACTTAATTGATCCATCCAAAACGAACTTTGTACTTTGCTATGAAGTTCCACCAGGAATGAGTTTTCATGCAAAAACTGTCTATTTCAACTTAATTCGTCCATCCAAAACAAACTTTGTACTTTGCTATGAATTTCCACCAGGAATGAGTTTTCATGCAAAAACTGTCTATTTCAACTAACTTTGTCCATCCAAAACGAACTTTGTACTTTGCTATGAAGTTCCACCAGGAATGAGTTTTCATGCAAAAACTGTCTATTTCAACTAACTTTGTCCATCCAAAACGAACTTTGTACTTTGCTATGAAGTTCCACCAGGAATGAGTTTTCATGCAAAAACTGTCTATTTCAACTAACTTTGTCCATCCAAAACGAACTTTGTACTTTGCTATGAAGTTCCACCAGGAATGAGTTTTCATGCAAAAACTGTCTATTTCAACTAAATTGATCCATCCAAAACGAACTTTTTACTTTGCTATGAATTTCCACCAGGAATGAGTTTTCATGCAAAAACTGTCTATTTCAACTAACTTTGTCCATCCAAAACGAACTTTGTACTTTGCTATGAATTTCCACCAGGAATGAGTTTTCATGCAAAAACTGTCTATTTCAACTAACTTTGTCCATCCAAAACGAACTTTGTACTTTGCTATGAAGTTCCACCAGGAATGAGTTTTCATGCAAAAACTGTCTATTTCAACTAACTTTGTCCATCCAAAACGAACTTTGTACTTTGCTATGAAGTTCCACCAGGAATGAGTTTTCATGCAAAAACTGTCTATTTCAACTAACTTTGTCCATCCAAAACGAACTTTGTACTTTGCTATGAAGTTCCACCAGGAATGAGTTTTCATGCAAAAACTGTCTATTTCAACTAAATTGATCCATCCAAAACGAACTTTTTACTTTGCTATGAATTTCCACCAGGAATGAGTTTTCATGCAAAAACTGTCTATTTCAACTAAATTGATCCATCCAAAACGAACTTTGTACTTTGCTATGAAGTTCCACCAGGAATGAGTTTTCATGCAAAAACTGTCTATTTCAACTAACTTTGTCCATCCAAAACGAACTTTGTACTTTGCTATGAAGTTCCACCAGGAATGAGTTTTCATGCAAAAACTGTCTATTTCAACTAACTTTGTCCATCCAAAACGAACTTTGTACTTTGCTATGAAGTTCCACCAGGAATGAGTTTTCATGCAAAAACTGTCTATTTCAACTTAATTCGTCCATCCAAAACAAACTTTGTACTTTGCTATGAATTTCCACCAGGAATGAGTTTTCATGCAAAAACTGTCTATTTCAACTAACTTTGTCCATCCAAAACGAACTTTGTACTTTGCTATGAAGTTCCACCAGGAATGAGTTTTCATGCAAAAACTGTCTATTTCAACTAACTTTGTCCATCCAAAACGAACTTTGTACTTTGCTATGAAGTTCCACCAGGAATGAGTTTTCATGCAAAAACTGTCTATTTCAACTAACTTTGTCCATCCAAAACGAACTTTGTACTTTGCTATGAAGTTCCACCAGGAATGAGTTTTCATGCAAAAACTGTCTATTTCAACTAAATTGATCCATCCAAAACGAACTTTGTACTTTGCTATGAAGTTCCACCAGGAATGAGTTTTCATGCAAAAACTGTCTATTTCAACTAACTTTGTCCATCCAAAACGAACTTTGTACTTTGCTATGAAGTTCCACCAGGAATGAGTTTTCATGCAAAAACTGTCTATTTCAACTAAATTGATCCATCCAAAACGAACTTTTTACTTTGCTATGAATTTCCACCAGGAATGAGTTTTCATGCAAAAACTGTCTATTTCAACTAACTTTGTCCATCCAAAACGAACTTTGTACTTTGCTATGAAGTTCCACCAGGAATGAGTTTTCATGCAAAAACTGTCTATTTCAACTTAATTCGTCCATCCAAAACAAACTTTGTACTTTGCTATGAATTTCCACCAGGAATGAGTTTTCATGCAAAAACTGTCTATTTCAACTAACTTTGTCCATCCAAAACGAACTTTGTACTTTGGTATGAAGTTCCACCAGGAATGAGTTTTCATGCAAAAACTGTCTATTTCAACTAACTTTGTCCATCCAAAACGAACTTTGTACTTTGCTATGAAGTTCCACCAGGAATGAGTTTTCATGCAAAAACTGTCTATTTCAACTAACTTTGTCCATCCAAAACGAACTTTGTACTTTGCTATGAAGTTCCACCAGGAATGAGTTTTCATGCAAAAGCTGTCTATTTCAACTAAATTGATCCATCCAAAACGAACTTTTTACTTTGCTATGAATTTCCACCAGGAATGAGTTTTCATGCAAAAACTGTCTATTTCAACTAAATTGATCCATCCAAAACGAACTTTGTACTTTGCTATGAAGTTCCACCAGGAATGAGTTTTCATGCAAAAACTGTCTATTTCAACTAACTTTGTCCATCCAAAACGAACTTTGTACTTTGCTATGAAGTTCCACCAGGAATGAGTTTTCATGCAAAAACTGTCTATTTCAACTAACTTTGTCCATCCAAAACGAACTTTGTACTTTGCTATGAAGTTCCACCAGGAATGAGTTTTCATGCAAAAACTGTCTATTTCAACTTAATTCGTCCATCCAAAACAAACTTTGTACTTTGCTATGAATTTCCACCAGGAATGAGTTTTCATGCAAAAACTGTCTATTTCAACTAACTTTGTCCATCCAAAACGAACTTTGTACTTTGCTATGAAGTTCCACCAGGAATGAGTTTTCATGCAAAAACTGTCTATTTCAACTAACTTTGTCCATCCAAAACGAACTTTGTACTTTGCTATGAAGTTCCACCAGGAATGAGTTTTCATGCAAAAACTGTCTATTTCAACTAACTTTGTCCATCCAAAACGAACTTTGTACTTTGCTATGAAGTTCCACCAGGAATGAGTTTTCATGCAAAAACTGTCTATTTCAACTAAATTGATCCATCCAAAACGAACTTTGTACTTTGCTATGAAGTTCCACCAGGAATGAGTTTTCATGCAAAAACTGTCTATTTCAACTAACTTTGTCCATCCAAAACGAACTTTGTACTTTGCTATGAAGTTCCACCAGGAATGAGTTTTCATGCAAAAACTGTCTATTTCAACTAACTTTGTCCATCCAAAACGAACTTTGTACTTTGCTATGAAGTTCCACCAGGAATGAGTTTTCATGCAAAAACTGTCTATTTCAACTAACTTTGTCCATCCAAAACGAACTTTGTACTTTGCTATGAAGTTCCACCAGGAATGAGTTTTCATGCAAAAACTGTCTATTTCAACTAACTTTGTCCATCCAAAACGAACTTTGTACTTTGCTATGAAGTTCCACCAGGAATGAGTTTTCATGCAAAAACTGTCTATTTCAACTAACTTTGTCCATCCAAAACGAACTTTGTACTTTGCTATGAAGTTCCACCAGGAATGAGTTTTCATGCAAAAACTGTCTATTTCAACTTAATTCGTCCATCCAAAACAAACTTTGTACTTTGCTATGAATTTCCACCAGGAATGAGTTTTCATGCAAAAACTGTCTATTTCAACTAACTTTGTCCATCCAAAACGAACTTTGTACTTTGCTATGAAGTTCCACCAGGAATGAGTTTTCATGCAAAAACTGTCTATTTCAACTAACTTTGTCCATCCAAAACGAACTTTGTACTTTGCTATGAAGTTCCACCAGGAATGAGTTTTCATGCAAAAACTGTCTATTTCAACTAAATTGATCCATCCAAAACGAACTTTGTACTTTGCTATGAAGTTCCACCAGGAATGAGTTTTCATGCAAAAACTGTCTATTTCAACTAACTTTGTCCATCCAAAACGAACTTTGTACTTTGCTATGAAGTTCCACCAGGAATGAGTTTTCATGCAAAAACTGTCTATTTCAACTAACTTTGTCCATCCAAAACGAACTTTGTACTTTGCTATGAAGTTCCACCAGGAATGAGTTTTCATGCAAAAACTGTCTATTTCAACTAACTTTGTCCATCCAAAACGAACTTTGTACTTTGCTATGAAGTTCCACCAGGAATGAGTTTTCATGCAAAAACTGTCTATTTCAACTAACTTTGTCCATCCAAAACGAACTTTGTACTTTGCTATGAAGTTCCACCAGGAATGAGTTTTCATGCAAAAACTGTCTATTTCAACTAACTTTGTCCATCCAAAACGAACTTTGTACTTTGCTATGAAGTTCCACCAGGAATGAGTTTTCATGCAAAAACTGTCTATTTCAACTTAATTCGTCCATCCAAAACAAACTTTGTACTTTGCTATGAATTTCCACCAGGAATGAGTTTTCATGCAAAAACTGTCTATTTCAACTAACTTTGTCCATCCAAAACGAACTTTGTACTTTGCTATGAAGTTCCACCAGGAATGAGTTTTCATGCAAAAACTGTCTATTTCAACTAACTTTGTCCATCCAAAACGAACTTTGTACTTTGCTATGAAGTTCCACCAGGAATGAGTTTTCATGCAAAAACTGTCTATTTCAACTAACTTTGTCCATCCAAAACGAACTTTGTACTTTGCTATGAAGTTCCACCAGGAATGAGTTTTCATGCAAAAACTGTCTATTTCAACTAAATTGATCCATCCAAAACGAACTTTTTACTTTGCTATGAATTTCCACCAGGAATGAGTTTTCATGCAAAAACTGTCTATTTCAACTAACTTTGTCCATCCAAAACGAACTTTGTACTTTGCTATGAAGTTCCACCAGGAATGAGTTTTCATGCAAAAACTGTCTATTTCAACTAACTTTGTCCATCCAAAACGAACTTTGTACTTTGCTATGAAGTTCCACCAGGAATGAGTTTTCATGCAAAAACTGTCTATTTCAACTAACTTTGTCCATCCAAAACGAACTTTGTACTTTGCTATGAAGTTCCACCAGGAATGAGTTTTCATGCAAAAACTGTCTATTTCAACTAACTTTGTCCATCCAAAACGAACTTTGTACTTTGCTATGAAGTTCCACCAGGAATGAGTTTTCATGCAAAAACTGTCTATTTCAACTAACTTTGTCCATCCAAAACGAACTTTGTACTTTGCTATGAAGTTCCACCAGGAATGAGTTTTCATGCAAAAACTGTCTATTTCAACTTAATTCGTCCATCCAAAACAAACTTTGTACTTTGCTATGAATTTCCACCAGGAATGAGTTTTCATGCAAAAACTGTCTATTTCAACTAACTTTGTCCATCCAAAACGAACTTTGTACTTTGCTATGAAGTTCCACCAGGAATGAGTTTTCATGCAAAAACTGTCTATTTCAACTAACTTTGTCCATCCAAAACGAACTTTGTACTTTGCTATGAAGTTCCACCAGGAATGAGTTTTCATGCAAAAACTGTCTATTTCAACTAACTTTGTCCATCCAAAACGAACTTTGTACTTTGCTATGAAGTTCCACCAGGAATGAGTTTTCATGCAAAAACTGTCTATTTCAACTAAATTGATCCATCCAAAACGAACTTTTTACTTTGCTATGAATTTCCACCAGGAATGAGTTTTCATGCAAAAACTGTCTATTTCAACTAACTTTGTCCATCCAAAACGAACTTTGTACTTTGCTATGAAGTTCCACCAGGAATGAGTTTTCATGCAAAAACTGTCTATTTCAACTAACTTTGTCCATCCAAAACGAACTTTGTACTTTGCTATGAAGTTCCACCAGGAATGAGTTTTCATGCAAAAACTGTCTATTTCAACTAACTTTGTCCATCCAAAACGAACTTTGTACTTTGCTATGAAGTTCCACCAGGAATGAGTTTTCATGCAAAAACTGTCTATTTCAACTAACTTTGTCCATCCAAAACGAACTTTGTACTTTGCTATGAAGTTCCACCAGGAATGAGTTTTCATGCAAAAACTGTCTATTTCAACTAACTTTGTCCATCCAAAACGAACTTTGTACTTTGCTATGAAGTTCCACCAGGAATGAGTTTTCATGCAAAAACTGTCTATTTCAACTAACTTTGTCCATCCAAAACGAACTTTGTACTTTGCTATGAAGTTCCACCAGGAATGAGTTTTCATGCAAAAACTGTCTATTTCAACTAACTTTGTCCATCCAAAACGAACTTTGTACTTTGCTATGAAGTTCCACCAGGAATGAGTTTTCATGCAAAAACTGTCTATTTCAACTAACTTTGTCCATCCAAAACGAACTTTGTACTTTGCCATGAAGTTCCACCAGGAATGAGTTTTCATGCAAAAACTGTCTATTTCAACTAAATTGATCCATCCAAAACGAACTTTTTACTTTGCTATGAATTTCCACCAGCAATGAGTTTTCATGCAAAAACTGTCTATTTCAACTAACTTTGTCCATCCAAAACGAACTTTGTACTTTGCTATGAAGTTCCACCAGGAATGAGTTTTCATGCAAAAACTGTCTATTTCAACTAAATTGATCCATCCAAAACGAACTTTGTACTTTGCTATGAAGTTCCACCAGGAATGAGTTTTCATGCAAAAACTGTCTATTTCAACTAACTTTGTCCATCCAAAACGAACTTTGTACTTTGCTATGAAGTTCCACCAGGAATGAGTTTTCATGCAAAAACTGTCTATTTCAACTAACTTTGTCCATCCAAAACGAACTTTGTACTTTGCTATGAAGTTCCACCAGGAATGAGTTTTCATGCAAAAACTGTCTATTTCAACTAACTTTGTCCATCCAAAACGAACTTTGTACTTTGCTATGAAGTTCCACCAGGAATGAGTTTTCATGCAAAAACTGTCTATTTCAACTAACTTTGTCCATCCAAAACGAACTTTGTACTTTGCTATGAAGTTCCACCAGGAATGAGTTTTCATGCAAAAACTGTCTATTTCAACTAACTTTGTCCATCCAAAACGAACTTTGTACTTTGCTATGAAGTTCCACCAGGAATGAGTTTTCATGCAAAAACTGTCTATTTCAACTAACTTTGTCCATCCAAAACGAACTTTGTACTTTGCTATGAAGTTCCACCAGGAATGAGTTTTCATGCAAAAACTGTCTATTTCAACTTAATTCGTCCATCCAAAACAAACTTTGTACTTTGCTATGAATTTCCACCAGGAATGAGTTTTCATGCAAAAACTGTCTATTTCAACTAACTTTGTCCATCCAAAACGAACTTTGTACTTTGCTATGAAGTTCCACCAGGAATGAGTTTTCATGCAAAAACTGTCTATTTCAACTAACTTTGTCCATCCAAAACGAACTTTGTACTTTGCTATGAAGTTCCACCAGGAATGAGTTTTCATGCAAAAACTGTCTATTTCAACTAACTTTGTCCATCCAAAACGAACTTTGTACTTTGCTATGAAGTTCCACCAGGAATGAGTTTTCATGCAAAAACTGTCTATTTCAACTAAATTGATCCATCCAAAACGAACTTTTTACTTTGCTATGAATTTCCACCAGGAATGAGTTTTCATGCAAAAACTGTCTATTTCAACTAACTTTGTCCATCCAAAACGAACTTTGTACTTTGCTATGAAGTTCCACCAGGAATGAGTTTTCATGCAAAAACTGTCTATTTCAACTTAATTCGTCCATCCAAAACAAACTTTGTACTTTGCTATGAATTTCCACCAGGAATGAGTTTTCATGCAAAAACTGTCTATTTCAACTAACTTTGTCCATCCAAAACGAACTTTGTACTTTGCTATGAAGTTCCACCAGGAATGAGTTTTCATGCAAAAACTGTCTATTTCAACTAACTTTGTCCATCCAAAACGAACTTTGTACTTTGCTTTGAAGTTCCACCAGGAATGAGTTTTCATGCAAAAACTGTCTATTTCAACTAACTTTGTCCATCCAAAACGAACTTTGTACTTTGCTATGAAGTTCCACCAGGAATGAGTTTTCATACAAAAACTGTCTATTTCAACTTAATTCGTCCATCCAAAACGAACTTTGTACTTTGCTATGAAGTTCCACCAGGAATGAGTTTTCATGCAAAAACTGTCTATTTCAACTTAATTCGTCCATCCAAAACGAACTTTGTACTTTGCTATGAAGTTCCACCAGGAATGAGTTTTCATGCAAAAACTGTCTATTTCAACTAACTTTGTCCATCCAAAACGAACTTTGTACTTTGCTATGAAGTTCCACCAGGAATGAGTTTTCATGCAAAAACTGTCTATTTCAACTTAATTCGTCCATCTGATTCGAACTTTGTACTTTGCTATGAAGTTCCACCAGGAATGAGTTTTCATACAAAAACTGTCTATTTCAACTTAATTCGTCCATCCAAAACGAACTTTGTACTTTGCTATGAAGTTCCACCAGGAATGAGTTTTCATGCAAAAACTGTCTATTTCAACTAACTTTGTCCATCCAAAACAAACTTTGTACTTTGCTATGAAGTTCCACCAGGAATGAGTTTTCATGCAAAAACTGTCTATTTCAACTAAATTGATCCATCCAAAACGAACTTTTTACTTTGCTATGAAGTTCCACCAGGAATGAGTTTTCATGCAAAAACTGTCTATTTCAACTAACTTTGTCCATCCAAAACGAACTTTGTACTTTGCTATGAAGTTCCACCAGGAATGAGTTTTCATGCAAAAACTGTCTATTTCAACTTAATTCGTCCATCCAAAACAAACTTTGTACTTTGCTATGAATTTCCACCAGGAATGAGTTTTCATGCAAAAACTGTCTATTTCAACTAACTTTGTCCATCCAAAACAAACTTTGTACTTTGCTATGAATTTCCACCAGGAATGAGTTTTCATGCAAAAACTGTCTATTTCAACTAACTTTGTCCATCCAAAACGAACTTTGTACTTTGCTATGAAGTTCCACCAGGAATGAGTTTTCATGCAAAAACTGTCTATTTCAACTAACTTTGTCCATCCAAAACGAACTTTGTACTTTGCTATGAAGTTCCACCAGGAATGAGTTTTCATGCAAAAACTGTCTATTTCAACTAACTTTGTCCATCCAAAACGAACTTTGTACTTTGCTATGAAGTTCCACCAGGAATGAGTTTTCATGCAAAAACTGTCTATTTCAACTAAATTGATCCATCCAAAACGAACTTTGTACTTTGCTATGAAGTTCCACCAGGAATGAGTTTTCATACAAAAACTGTCTATTTCAACTTAATTGATCCATCCAAAACGAACTTTGTACTTTGCTATGAAGTTCCACCAGGAATGAGTTTTCATGCAAAAACTGTCTATTTCAACTAACTTTGTCCATCCAAAACGAACTTTGTACTTTGCTATGAAGTTCCACCAGGAATGAGTTTTCATGCAAAAACTGTCTATTTCAACTAACTTTGTCCATCCAAAACGAACTTTGTACTTTGCTATGAAGTTCCACCAGGAATGAGTTTTCATGCAAAAACTGTCTATTTCAACTAACTTTGTCCATCCAAAACGAACTTTGTACTTTGCTATGAAGTTCCACCAGGAATGAGTTTTCATGCAAAAACTGTCTATTTCAACTAAATTGATCCATCCAAAACGAACTTTTTACTTTGCTATGAATTTCCACCAGGAATGAGTTTTCATGCAAAAACTGTCTATTTCAACTAACTTTGTCCATCCAAAACGAACTTTGTACTTTGCTATGAAGTTCCACCAGGAATGAGTTTTCATGCAAAAACTGTCTATTTCAACTTAATTGATCCATCCAAAACAAACTTTGTACTTTGCTATGAATTTCCACCAGGAATGAGTTTTCATGCAAAAACTGTCTATTTCAACTAACTTTGTCCATCCAAAACGAACTTTGTACTTTGCTATGAAGTTCCACCAGGAATGAGTTTTCATGCAAAAACTGTCTATTTCAACTAACTTTGTCCATCCAAAACGAACTTTGTACTTTGCTATGAAGTTCCACCAGGAATGAGTTTTCATGCAAAAACTGTCTATTTCAACTAACTTTGTCCATCCGAAACGAACTTTGTACTTTGCTATGAAGTTCCACCAGGAATGAGTTTTCATGCAAAAACTGTCTATTTCAACTAAATTGATCCATCCAAAACGAACTTTTTACTTTGCTATGAATTTCCACCAGGAATGAGTTTTCATGCAAAAACTGTCTATTTCAACTAAATTGATCCATCCAAAACGAACTTTGTACTTTGCTATGAAGTTCCACCAGGAATGAGTTTTCATGCAAAAACTGTCTATTTCAACTAACTTTGTCCATCCAAAACGAACTTTGTACTTTGCTATGAAGTTCCACCAGGAATGAGTTTTCATGCAAAAACTGTCTATTTCAACTAACTTTGTCCATCCAAAACGAACTTTGTACTTTGCTATGAAGTTCCACCAGGAATGAGTTTTCATGCAAAAACTGTCTATTTCAACTTAATTCGTCCATCCAAAACAAACTTTGTACTTTGCTATGAATTTCCACCAGGAATGAGTTTTCATGCAAAAACTGTCTATTTCAACTAACTTTGTCCATCCAAAACGAACTTTGTACTTTGCTATGAAGTTCCACCAGGAATGAGTTTTCATGCAAAAACTGTCTATTTCAACTAACTTTGTCCATCCAAAACGAACTTTGTACTTTGCTATGAAGTTCCACCAGGAATGAGTTTTCATGCAAAAACTGTCTATTTCAACTAAATTGATCCATCCAAAACGAACTTTGTACTTTGCTATGAAGTTCCACCAGGAATGAGTTTTCATGCAAAAACTGTCTATTTCAACTAACTTTGTCCATCCAAAACGAACTTTGTACTTTGCTATGAAGTTCCACCAGGAATGAGTTTTCATGCAAAAACTGTCTATTTCAACTAAATTGATCCATCCAAAACGAACTTTTTACTTTGCTATGAATTTCCACCAGGAATGAGTTTTCATGCAAAAACTGTCTATTTCAACTAACTTTGTCCATCCAAAACGAAATTTGTACTTTGCTATGAAGTTCCACCAGGAATGAGTTTTCATGCAAAAACTGTCTATTTCAACTTAATTCGTCCATCCAAAACAAACTTTGTACTTTGCTATGAATTTCCACCAGGAATGAGTTTTCATGCAAAAACTGTCTATTTCAACTAACTTTGTCCATCCAAAACGAACTTTGTACTTTGCTATGAAGTTCCACCAGGAATGAGTTTTCATGCAAAAACTGTCTATTTCAACTAACTTTGTCCATCCAAAACGAACTTTGTACTTTGCTATGAAGTTCCACCAGGAATGAGTTTTCATGCAAAAACTGTCTATTTCAACTAACTTTGTCCATCCAAAACGAACTTTGTACTTTGCTATGAAGTTCCACCAGGAATGAGTTTTCATGCAAAAACTGTCTATTTCAACTAAATTGATCCATCCAAAACGAACTTTGTACTTTGCTATGAAGTTCCACCAGGAATGAGTTTTCATGCAAAAACTGTCTATTTCAACTAACTTTGTCCATCCAAAACGAACTTTGTACTTTGCTATGAAGTTCCACCAGGAATGAGTTTTCATGCAAAAACTGTCTATTTCAACTAACTTTGTCCATCCAAAACGAACTTTGTACTTTGCTATGAAGTTCCAGCAGGAATGAGTTTTCATGCAAAAACTGTCTATTTCAACTTAATTCGTCCATCCAAAACAAACTTTGTACTTTGCTATGAATTTCCACCAGGAATGAGTTTTCATGCAAAAACTGTCTATTTCAACTAACTTTGTCCATCCAAAACGAACTTTGTACTTTGCTATGAAGTTCCACCAGGAATGAGTTTTCATGCAAAAACTGTCTATTTCAACTAACTTTGTCCATCCAAAACGAACTTTGTACTTTGCTATGAAGTTCCACCAGGAATGAGTTTTCATGCAAAAACTGTCTATTTCAACTAACTTTGTCCATCCAAAACGAACTTTGTACTTTGCTATGAAGTTCCACCAGGAATGAGTTTTCATGCAAAAACTGTCTATTTCAACTAACTTTGTCCATCCAAAACGAACTTTGTACTTTGCTATGAAGTTCCACCAGGAATGAGTTTTCATGCAAAAACTGTCTATTTCAACTAACTTTGTCCATCCAAAACGAACTTTGTACTTTGCTATGAAGTTCCACCAGGAATGAGTTTTCATGCAAAAACTGTCTATTTCAACTAACTTTGTCCATCCAAAACGAACTTTGTACTTTGCTATGAAGTTCCACCAGGAATGAGTTTTCATGCAAAAACTGTCTATTTCAACTTAATTCGTCCATCCAAAACAAACTTTGTACTTTGCTATGAATTTCCACCAGGAATGAGTTTTCATGCAAAAACTGTCTATTTCAACTAACTTTGTCCATCCAAAACGAACTTTGTACTTTGCTATGAAGTTCCACCAGGAATGAGTTTTCATGCAAAAACTGTCTATTTCAACTAACTTTGTCCATCCAAAACGAACTTTGTACTTTGCTATGAAGTTCCACCAGGAATGAGTTTTCATGCAAAAACTGTCTATTTCAACTAACTTTGTCCATCCAAAACGAACTTTGTACTTTGCTATGAAGTTCCACCAGGAATGAGTTTTCATGCAAAAACTGTCTATTTCAACTAAATTGATCCATCCAAAACGAACTTTTTACTTTGCTATGAATTTCCACCAGGAATGAGTTTTCATGCAAAAACTGTCTATTTCAACTAACTTTGTCCATCCAAAACGAACTTTGTACTTTGCTATGAAGTTCCACCAGGAATGAGTTTTCATGCAAAAACTGTCTATTTCAACTAACTTTGTCCATCCAAAACGAACTTTGTACTTTGCTATGAAGTTCCACCAGGAATGAGTTTTCATGCAAAAACTGTCTATTTCAACTAACTTTGTCCATCCAAAACGAACTTTGTACTTTGCTATGAAGTTCCACCAGGAATGAGTTTTCATGCAAAAACTGTCTATTTCAACTAACTTTGTCCATCCAAAACGAACTTTGTACTTTGCTATGAAGTTCCACCAGGAATGAGTTTTCATGCAAAAACTGTCTATTTCAACTAACTTTGTCCATCCAAAACGAACTTTGTACTTTGCTATGAAGTTCCACCAGGAATGAGTTTTCATGCAAAAACTGTCTATTTCAACTTAATTCGTCCATCCAAAACAAACTTTGTACTTTGCTATGAATTTCCACCAGGAATGAGTTTTCATGCAAAAACTGTCTATTTCAACTAACTTTGTCCATCCAAAACGAACTTTGTACTTTGCTATGAAGTTCCACCAGGAATGAGTTTTCATGCAAAAACTGTCTATTTCAACTAACTTTGTCCATCCAAAACGAACTTTGTACTTTGCTATGAAGTTCCACCAGGAATGAGTTTTCATGCAAAAACTGTCTATTTCAACTAACTTTGTCCATCCAAAACGAACTTTGTACTTTGCTATGAAGTTCCACCAGGAATGAGTTTTCATGCAAAAACTGTCTATTTCAACTAAATTGATCCATCCAAAACGAACTTTTTACTTTGCTATGAATTTCCACCAGGAATGAGTTTTCATGCAAAAACTGTCTATTTCAACTAACTTTGTCCATCCAAAACGAACTTTGTACTTTGCTATGAAGTTCCACCAGGAATGAGTTTTCATGCAAAAACTGTCTATTTCAACTAACTTTGTTCATCTGATTCGAACTTTGTACTTTGCTATGAAGTTCCACCAGGAATGAGTTTTCATACAAAAACTGTCTATTTCAACTAACTTTGTTCATCTGATTCGAACTTTGTACTTTGCTATGAAGTTCCACCAGGAATGAGTTTTCATGCAAAAACTGTCTATTTCAACTAAATTGATCCATCCAAAACGAACTTTGTACTTTGCTATGAAGTTCCACCAGGAATGAGTTTTCATGCAAAAACTGTCTATTTCAACTAACTTTGTTCATCTGATTCGAACTTTGTACTTTGCTATGAAGTTCCACCAGGAATGAGTTTTCATGCAAAAACTGTCTATTTCAACTAACTTTGTTCATCTGATTCGAACTTTGTACTTTGCTATGAAGTTCCACCAGGAATGAGTTTTCATGCAAAAACTGTCTATTTCAACTAAATTGATCCATCCAAAACGAACTTTGTACTTTGCTATGAAGTTCCACCAGGAATGAGTTTTCATGCAAAAACTGTCTATTTCAACTAAATTGATCCATCCAAAACGAACTTTGTACTTTGCTATGAAGTTCCACCAGGAATGAGTTTTCATGCAAAAACTGTCTATTTCAACTAACTTTGTTCATCTGATTCGAACTTTGTACTTTGCTATGAAGTTCCACCAGGAATGAGTTTTCATGCAAAAACTGTCTATTTCAACTAAATTGATCCATCCAAAACGAACTTTGTACTTTGCCATGAAGTTCCACCAGGAATGAGTTTTCATGCAAAAACTGTCTATTTCAACTAAATTGATCCATCCAAAACGAACTTTGTACTTTGCTATGAAGTTCCACCAGGAATGAGTTTTCATGCAAAAACTGTCTATTTCAACTAACTTTGTTCATCTGATTCGAACTTTGTACTTTGCTATGAAGTTCCACCAGGAATGAGTTTTCATGCAAAAACTGTCTATTTCAACTAACTTTGTTCATCTGATTCGAACTTTGTACTTTGCTATGAAGTTCCACCAGGAATGAGTTTTCATGCAAAAACTGTCTATTTCAACTAACTTTGTCCATCCAAAACGAACTTTGTACTTTGCTATGAAGTTCCACCAGGAATGAGTTTTCATGCAAAAACTGTCTATTTCAACTAACTTTGTCCATCCAAAACGAACTTTGTACTTTGCTATGAAGTTCCACCAGGAATGAGTTTTCATGCAAAAACTGTCTATTTCAACTAAATTGATCCATCCAAAACGAACTTTGTACTTTGCTATGAAGTTCCACCAGGAATGAGTTTTCATGCAAAAACTGTCTATTTCAACTAACTTTGTCCATCCAAAACGAACTTTGTACTTTGCTATGAAGTTCCACCAGGAATGAGTTTTCATGCAAAAACTGTCTATTTCAACTAACTTTGTCCATCTGATTCGAACTTTGTACTTTGCTATGAAGTTCCACCAGGAATGAGTTTTCATACAAAAACTGTCTATTTCAACTTAATTCGTCCATCCAAAACGAACTTTGTACTTTGCTATGAAGTTCCACCAGGAATGAGTTTTCATGCAAAAACTGTCTATTTCAACTAACTTTGTCCATCCAAAACGAACTTTGTACTTTGCTATGAAATTCCACCAGGAATGAGTTTTCATGCAAAAACTGTCTATTTAAACTAAATTGATCCATTTAAAAAGAACTTTGTACTTTGCTATGAAGTTCCACCAGGAATGAGTTTTTATGCAAAAACTGTCTATTTCAACTAACTTTGTCCATCCAAAACGAACTTTGTACTTTGCTATGAAGTTCCATCAGGAATGAGTTTTCATGCAAAAACTGTCTATTTCAACTAAATTGATCCATCCAAAACGAACTTTGTACTTTGCTATGAAGTTCCACCAGGAATGAGTTTTTATGCAAAAACTGTCTATTTCAACTAACTTTGTCCATCCAAAACGAACTTTGTACTTTGCTATGAAGTTCCACCAGGAATGAGTTTTTATGCAAAAACTGTCTATTTCAACTAACTTTGTCCATCCAAAACGAACTTTGTACTTTGCTATGAAGTTCCACCAGGAATGAGTTTTCATGCAAAAACTGTCTATTTCAACTAACTTTGTCCATCCAAAACGAACTTTGTACTTTGCTATGAAGTTCCACCAGGAATGAGTTTTCATGCAAAAACTGTCTATTTCAACTAAATTGATCCATCCAAAACGAACTTTGTACTTTGCTATGAAGTTCCACCAGGAATGAGTTTTCATGCAAAAACTGTCTATTTCAACTAACTTTGTCCATCTAAAACAAACTTTTTACTTTGCTATGAAGTTCTACCAGGAATGAGTTTTCATGCTAAAAACTGTCTATTTCAACTTAATTCGTCCATCTGATTCGAACTTTGTACTTTGCTATGAAGTTCCACCAGGAATGAGTTTTCATGCAAAAACTGTCTATTTCAACTTAATTCGTCCATCCAAAACAAACTTTGTACTTTGCTATGAAGTTCCACCAGGAATGAGTTTTCATACAAAAACTGTCTATTTCAACCTAATTCGTCCATCCAAAACGAACTTTGTACTTTGCTATGAAGTTCCACCAGGAATGAGTTTTTATGCAAAAACTGTCTATTTCAACTAACTTTGTCCATCCAAAACGAACTTTGTACTTTGCTATGAAGTTCCACCAGGAATGAGTTTTCATGCAAAAACTGTCTATTTCAACTAAATTGATCCATCCAAAACGAACTTTGTACTTTGCTATGAAGTTCCACCAGGAATGAGTTTTTATGCAAAAGCTGTCTATTTCAACTAACTTTGTCCATCCAAAACGAACTTTGTACTTTGCTATGAAGTTCCACCAGGAATGAGTTTTCATGCAAAAACTGTCTATTTCAACTAACTTTGTCCATCCAAAACGAACTTTGTACTTTGCTATGAAGTTCCACCAGGAATGAGTTTTCATGCAAAAACTGTCTATTTCAACTAACTTTGTCCATCCAAAACGAACTTTGTACTTTGCTATGAAGTTCCACCAGGAATGAGTTTTTATGCAAAAGCTGTCTATTTCAACTAACTTTGTCCATCCAAAACGAACTTTGTACTTTGCTATGAAGTTCCACCAGGAATGAGTTTTCATGCAAAAACTGTCTATTTCAACTAACTTTGTCCATCTGATTCGAACTTTGTACTTTGCTATGAAGTTCCACCAGGAATGAGTTTTCATGCAAAAACTGTCTATTTCAACTAAATTGATCCATTTAAAAAGAACTTTGTACTTTGCTATGAAGTTCCACCAGGAATGAGTTTTCATGCAAAAACTGTCTATTTCAACTAACTTTGTCCATCTGATTCGAACTTTGTACTTTGCTATGAAGTTCCACCAGGAATGAGTTTTCATACAAAAACTGTCTATTTCAACTTAATTCGTCCATCCAAAACGAACTTTGTACTTTGCTATGAAGTTCCACCAGGAATGAGTTTTCATGCAAAAACTGTCTATTTCAACTAACTTTGTCCATCCAAAACGAACTTTGTACTTTGCTATGAAGTTCCACCAGGAATGAGTTTTCATGCAAAAACTGTCTATTTCAACTAACTTTGTCCATCTGATTCGAACTTTGTACTTTGCTATGAAGTTCCACCAGGAATGAGTTTTCATACAAAAACTGTCTATTTCAACTTAATTCGTCCATCCAAAACGAACTTTGTACTTTGCTATGAAGTTCCACCAGGAATGAGTTTTCATGCAAAAACTGTCTATTTCAACTAACTTTGTCCATCTGATTCGAACTTTGTACTTTGCTATGAAGTTCCACCAGGAATGAGTTTTCATGCAAAAACTGTCTATTTCAACTAAATTGATCCATTTAAAAAGAACTTTGTACTTTGCTATGAAGTTCCACCAGGAATGAGTTTTCATGCAAAAACTGTCTATTTCAACTAACTTTGTCCATCTGATTCGAACTTTGTACTTTGCTATGAAGTTCCACCAGGAATGAGTTTTCATGCAAAAACTGTCTATTTCAACTAAATTGATCCATCCAAAACGAACTTTGTACTTTGCTATGAAGTTCCACCAGGAATGAGTTTTTATGCAAAAGCTGTCTATTTCAACTAACTTTGTCCATCCAAAACGAACTTTGTACTTTGCTATGAAGTTCCACCAGGAATGAGTTTTCATGCAAAAACTGTCTATTTCAACTAACTTTGTCCATCTGATTCGAACTTTGTACTTTGCTATGAAGTTCCACCAGGAATGAGTTTTCATACAAAAACTGTCTATTTCAACTAACTTTGTCCATCCAAAACGAACTTTGTACTTTGCTATGAAGTTCCACCAGGAATGAGTTTTCATGCAAAAACTGTCTATTTCAACTAACTTTGTCCATCCAAAACGAACTTTGTACTTTGCTATGAAGTTCCACCAGGAATGAGTTTTCATACAAAAACTGTCTATTTCAACCTAATTCGTCCATCCAAAACGAACTTTGTACTTTGCTATGAAGTTCTACCAGGAATGAGTTTTCATGCAAGAACTGTCTATTTAAACTAAACTGATCCATCCAAAACGAACTTTGTACTTTGCTATGAAGTTCCACCAGGAATGAGTTTTCATGCAAAAATTATCTATTTCAACTAACTTTGTCCATCCAAAACGAACTTTGTACTTTGCTATGAAGTTCCACCAGGAATGAGTTTTCATGCAAAAACTGTCTATTTCAACTAAATTGATCCATTTAAAAAGAACTTTGTACTTTGCTATGAAGTTCCACCAGGAATGAGTTTTCATGCAAAAACTGTCTATTTCAACTAACTTTGTCCATCCAAAACGAACTTTGTACTTTGCTATGAAGTTCCACCAGGAATGAGTTTTCATGCAAAAATTATCTATTTCAACTAACTTTGTCCATCCAAAACGAACTTTGTACTTTGCTATGAAGTTCCACCAGGAATGAGTTTTCATGCAAAAACTGTCTATTTCAACTAAATTGATCCATCCAAAACGAACTTTGTACTTTGCTATGAAGTTCCACCAGGAATGAGTTTTCATGCAAAAACTGTCTATTTCAACTAACTTTGTCCATCTAAAACAAACTTTGTACTTTGCTATGAAGTTCTACCAGGAATGAGTTTTCATGCTAAAAACTGTCTATTTCAACTTAATTCGTCCATCTGATTCGAACTTTGTACTTTGCTATGAAGTTCCACCAGGAATGAGTTTTCATACAAAAACTGTCTATTTCAACCTAATTCGTCCATCCAAAACGAACTTTGTACTTTGCTAAGAAGTTCCACCAGGAATGAGTTTTCATGCAAAAACTGTCTATTTCAACTAACTTTGTCCATCCAAAACGAACTTTGTACTTTGCTATGAAGTTCCACCAGAAATGAGTTTTCATGCAAAAACTGTCTATTTCAACTAACTTTGTCCATCCAAAACGAACTTTGTACTTTGCTATGAAGTTCCACCAGGAATGAGTTTTCATGCAAAAACTGTCTATTTCAACTAAAATGATCCATCCAAAACGAACTTTGTACTTTGCTATGAAGTTCCACCAGGAATGAGTTTTCATGCAAAAACTGTCTATTTTAACTAAATTGATCCATCCAAAACGAACTTTGTACTTTGCTATGAAGTTCCACCAGGAATGAGTTTTCATGCAAGAACTGTCTATTTCAACTAAATTGATCCATCCGAAACGAACTTTGTACTTTGCTATGAAGTTCCACCAGGAATGAGTTTTCATGCAAAAACTGTCTATTTCAACTAACTTTGTCCATCCAAAACGAACTTTGTACTTTGCTATGAAGTTCCACCAGGAATGAGTTTTCATGCAAAAACTGTCTATTTCAACTAAATTGATCCATCCAAACCGAACTTTGTACTTTGCTATGAAGTTCCACCAGGAATGAGTTTTCATGCAAAAACTGTCTATTTCAACTAACTTTGTCCATCCAAAACGAACTTTGTACTTTGCTATGAAGTTCCACCAGGAATGAGTTTTCATGCAAAAACTGTCTATTTCAACTGAATTGATCCATCCAAAACGAACTTTGTACTTTGCTATGAAGTTCCACCAGGAATGAGTTTTCATGCAAAAACTGTCTATTTCAACTAACTTTGTCCATCCAAAACGAACTTTGTACTTTGAAGTTCCACCAGGAATGAGTTTTCATGCAAAAACTGTCTATTTCAACTAAATTGATCCATCCAAAACGAACTTTGTACTTTGCTATGAAGTTCCACCAGGAATGAGTTTTTATGCAAAAACTGTCTATTTCAACTAAATTGATCCATCCAAAACGAACTTTGTACTTTGCTATGAAGTTCCACCAGGAATGAGTTTTCATGCAAAAACTGTCTATTTCAACTTACTTTGTCCATCCAAAACGAACTTTGTACTTTGCTATGAAGTTCCACCAGGAATGAGTTTTCATGCAAAAACTGTCTATTTGAACTAACTTTGTCCATCCAAAACGAACTTTGTACTTTGCTATGAAGTTCCACCAGGAATGAGTTTTCATGCAAAAACTGTCTATTTCAACTAACTTTGTAAATCCAAAACGAACTTTGTACTTTGCTATGAAGTTCCACCAGGAATGAGTTTTCATGCAAAAACTGTCTATTTCAACTAACTTTGTCCATCCAAAACGAACTTTGTACTTTGCTATGAAGTTCCACCAGGAATGAGTTTTCATGCAAAAACTGTCTATTTCAACTAACTTTGTCCATCCAAAACGAACTTTGTACTTTGCTATGAAGTTCCACCAGGAATGAGTTTTCATGCAAAAACTGTCTATTTCAACTAAATTGATCCATCCAAAACGAACTTTGTACTTTGCTATGAAGTTCCACCAGGAATGAGTTTTCATGCAAAAACTGTCTATTTCAACTAAATTGATCCATCCAAAACGAACTTTGTACTTTGCTATGAAGTTCCACCAGGAATGAGTTTTTATGCAAAAACTGTCTATTTCAACTAAATTGATCCATCCAAAACGAACTTTGTACTTTGCTATGAAGTTCCACCAGGAATGAGTTTTCATGCAAAAACTGTCTATTTCAACTTACTTTGTCCATCCAAAACGAACTTTGTACTTTGCTATGAAGTTCCACCAGGAATGAGTTTTCATGCAAAAACTGTCTATTTCAACTAACTTTGTCCATCCAAAACGAACTTTGTACTTTGCTATGAAGTTCCACCAGGAATGAGTTTTCATGCAAAAACTGTCTATTTCAACTAACTTTGTAAATCCAAAACGAACTTTGTACTTTGCTATGAAGTTCCACCAGGAATGAGTTTTCATGCAAAAACTGTCTATTTCAACTAACTTTGTAAATCCAAAACGAACTTTGTACTTTGCTATGAAGTTCCACCAGGAATGAGTTTTCATGCAAAAATAATCTATTTCAACTAACTTTGTAAATCCAAAACGAACTTTGTACTTTGCTATGAAGTTCCACCTGGAATGAGTTTTCATGCAAAAACTGTCTATTTCAACTAACTTTGTCCATCCAAAACGAACTTTGTACTTTGCTATGAAGTTCCACCAGGAATGAGTTTTCATGCAAAAACTGTCTATTTCAACTAACTTTGTCCATCCAAAACGAACTTTGTACTTTGCTATGAAGTTCCACCAGGAATGAGTTTTCATGCAAAAATAATCTATTTCAACTTACTTTGTCCATCCAAAACGAACTTTGTACTTTGCTATGAAGTTCCACCAGGAATGAGTTTTCATGCAAAAACTGTCTATTTCAACTAACTTTGTCCATCCAAAACGAACTTTGTACTTTGCTATGAAGTTCCACCAGGAATGAGTTTTCATGCAAAAACTGTCTATTTCAACTAACTTTGTAAATCCAAAACGAACTTTGTACTTTGCTATGAAGTTCCACCAGGAATGAGTTTTCATGCAAAAATAATCTATTTCAACTTACTTTGTCCATCCAAAACGAACTTTGTACTTTGCTATGAAGTTCCACCAGGAATGAGTTTTCATGCAAAAACTGTCTATTTCAACTAACTTTGTCCATCCAAAACGAACTTTGTACTTTGCTATGAAGTTCCACCAGGAATGAGTTTTCATGCAAAAACTGTCTATTTCAACTAACTTTGTCCATCCAAAACGAACTTTGTACTTTGCTATGAAGTTCCACCAGGAATGAGTTGTTATGCAAAAACTGTCTATTTCAACTAACTTTGTAAATCCAAAACGAACTTTGTACTTTGCTATGAAGTTCCACCAGGAATGAGTTTTCATGCAAAAACTGTCTATTTCAACTAACTTTGTCCATCCAAAACGAACTTTGTACTTTGCTATGAAGTTCCACCAGGAATGAGTTTTCATGCAAAAACTGTCTATTTCAACTAACTTATTAAATCCAAAACGAACTTTGTACTTTGCTATGAAGTTCCACCAGGAATGAGTTTTCATGCAAAAATAATCTATTTCAACTTACTTTGTCCATCCAAAACGAACTTTGTACTTTGCTATGAAGTTCCACCAGGAATGAGTTTTCATGCAAAAACTGTCTATTTCAACTAAATTGATCCATCCAAAACGAACTTTGTACTTTGCTATGAAGTTCCACCAGGAATGAGTTTTCATGCAAAAACTGTCTATTTCAACTAAATTGATCCATCCAAAACGAACTTTGTACTTTGCTATGAAGTTCCACCTGGAATGAGTTTTCATGCAAAAACTGTCTATTTCAACTAACTTTGTCCATCCAAAACGAACTTTGTACTTTGCTATGAAGTTCCACCAGGAATGAGTTTTTATGCAAAAACTGTCTATTTCAACTAACTTTGTCCATCCAAAACGAACTTTGTACTTTGCTATGAAGTTCCACCAGGAATGAGTTTTCATGCAAAAACTGTCTATTTCAACTAACTTTGTAAATCCAAAACGAACTTTGTACTTTGCTATGAAGTTCCACCTGGAATGAGTTTTCATGCAAAAACTGTCTATTTCAACTAACTTTGTCCATCCAAAACGAACTTTGTACTTTGCTATGAAGTTCCACCAGGAATGAGTTTTTATGCAAAAACTGTCTATTTCAACTAAATTGATCCATCCAAAACGAACTTTGTACTTTGCTATGAAGTTCCACCAGGAATGAGTTTTCATGCAAAAACTGTCTATTTCAACTAACTTTGTCCATCCAAAACGAACTTTGTACTTTGCTATGAAGTTCCACCAGGAATGAGTTTTCATGCAAAAACTGTCTATTTCAACTAACTTTGTAAATCCAAAACGAACTTTGTACTTTGCTATGAAGTTCCACCAGGAATGAGTTTTCATGCAAAAATAATCTATTTCAACTTACTTTGTCCATCCAAAACGAACTTTGTACTTTGCTATGAAGTTCCACCAGGAATGAGTTTTCATGCAAAAACTGTCTATTTCAACTAAATTGATCCATCCAAAACGAACTTTGTACTTTGCTATGAAGTTCCACCAGGAATGAGTTTTCATGCAAAAACTGTCTATTTCAACTAAATTGATCCATCCAAAACGAACTTTGTACTTTGCTATGAAGTTCCACCAGGAATGAGTTTTCATGCAAAAACTGTCTATTTCAACTAACTTTGTAAATCCAAAACGAACTTTGTACTTTGCTATGAAGTTCCACCAGGAATGAGTTTTCATGCAAAAACTGTCTATTTCAACTAACTTTGTCCATCCAAAACGAACTTTGTACTTTGTTATGAAGTTCCACCAGGAATGAGTTTTCATGCAAAAACTGTCTATTTCAACTAACTTTGTCCATCCAAAACGAACTTTGTACTTTGCTATGAAGTTCCACCAGGAATGAGTTTTCATGCAAAAACTGTCTATTTCAACTAACTTTGTAAATCCAAAACGAACTTTGTACTTTGCTATGAAGTTCCACCAGGAATGAGTTTTTATGCAAAAACTGTCTATTTCAACTAAATTGATCCATCCAAAACGAACTTTGTACTTTGCTATGAAGTTCCACCAGGAATGAGTTTTTATGCAAAAACTGTCTATTTCAACTAAATTGATCCATCCAAAACGAACTTTGTACTTTGCTATGAAGTTCCACCAGGAATGAGTTTTCATGCAAAAACTGTCTATTTCAACTAACTTTGTCCATCCAAAACGAACTTTGTACTTTGCTATGAAGTTCCACCAGGAATGAGTTTTTATGCAAAAACTGTCTATTTCAACTAAATTGATCCATCCAAAACGAACTTTGTACTTTGCTATGAAGTTCCACCAGGAATGAGTTTTCATGCAAAAACTGTCTATTTCAACTAACTTTGTCCATCCAAAACGAACTTTGTACTTTGCTATGAAGTTCCACCAGGAATGAGTTTTCATGCAAAAACTGTCTATTTCAACTAACTTTGTAAATCCAAAACGAACTTTGTACTTTGCTATGAAGTTCCACCAGGAATGAGTTTTCATGCAAAAACTGTCTATTTCAACTAACTTTGTCCATCCAAAACGAACTTTGTACTTTGCTATGAAGTTCCACCAGGAATGAGTTTTTATGCAAAAACTGTCTATTTCAACTAACTTTGTCCATCCAAAACGAACTTTGTACTTTGCTATGAAGTTCCACCAGGAATGAGTTTTCATGCAAAAACTGTCTATTTCAACTAACTTTGTAAATCCAAAACGAACTTTGTACTTTGCTATGAAGTTCCACCAGGAATGAGTTTTCATGCAAAAACTGTCTATTTCAACTAACTTTGTCCATCCAAAACGAACTTTGTACTTTGCTATGAAGTTCCACCAGGAATGAGTTTTTATGCAAAAACTGTCTATTTCAACTAACTTTGTCCATCCAAAACGAACTTTGTACTTTGCTATGAAGTTCCACCAGGAATGAGTTTTCATGCAAAAACTGTCTATTTCAACTAACTTTGTAAATCCAAAACGAACTTTGTACTTTGCTATGAAGTTCCACCTGGAATGAGTTTTCATGCAAAAACTGTCTATTTCAACTAACTTTGTCCATCCAAAACGAACTTTGTACTTTGCTATGAAGTTCCACCAGGAATGAGTTTTCATGCAAAAACTGTCTATTTCAACTAACTTTGTCCATCCAAAACGAACTTTGTACTTTGCTATGAAGTTCCACCAGGAATGAGTTTTTATGCAAAAACTGTCTATTTCAACTAACTTTGTCCATCCAAAACGAACTTTGTACTTTGCTATGAAGTTCCACCAGGAATGAGTTTTTATGCAAAAACTGTCTATTTCAACTAACTTTGTCCATCCAAAACGAACTTTGTACTTTGCTATGAAGTTCCACCAGGAATGAGTTTTTATGCAAAAACTGTCTATTTCAACTAAATTGATCCATCCAAAACGAACTTTGTACTTTGCTATGAAGTTCCACCAGGAATGAGTTTTCATGCAAAAACTGTCTATTTCAACTAACTTTGTCCATCCAAAACGAACTTTGTACTTTGCTATGAAGTTCCACCAGGAATGAGTTTTCATGCAAAAACTGTCTATTTCAACTAACTTTGTAAATCCAAAACGAACTTTGTACTTTGCTATGAAGTTCCACCTGGAATGAGTTTTCATGCAAAAACTGTCTATTTCAACTAACTTTGTCCATCCAAAACGAACTTTGTACTTTGCTATGAAGTTCCACCAGGAATGAGTTTTCATGCAAAAACTGTCTATTTCAACTAACTTTGTCCATCCAAAACGAACTTTGTACTTTGCTATGAAGTTCCACCAGGAATGAGTTTTCATGCAAAAACTGTCTATTTCAACTAACTTTGTAAATCCAAAACGAACTTTGTACTTTGCTATGAAGTTCCACCAGGAATGAGTTTTCATGCAAAAATAATCTATTTCAACTTACTTTGTCCATCCAAAACGAACTTTGTACTTTGCTATGAAGTTCCACCAGGAATGAGTTTTCATGCAAAAACTGTCTATTTCAACTAACTTTGTCCATCCAAAACGAACTTTGTACTTTGCTATGAAGTTCCACCAGGAATGAGTTTTCATGCAAAAACTGTCTATTTCAACTAACTTTGTCCATCCAAAACGAACTTTGTACTTTGCTATGAAGTTCCACCAGGAATGAGTTTTCATGCAAAAACTGTCTATTTCAACTAACTTTGTCCATCCAAAACGAACTTTGTACTTTGCTATGAAGTTCCACCAGGAATGAGTTTTCATGCAAAAACTGTCTATTTCAACTAACTTTGTCCATCCAAAACGAACTTTGTACTTTGCTATGAAGTTCCACCAGGAATGAGTTTTCATGCAAAAACTGTCTATTTCAACTAACTTTGTCCATCCAAAACGAACTTTGTACTTTGCTATGAAGTTCCACCAGGAATGAGTTTTTATGCAAAAACTGTCTATTTCAACTAACTTTGTCCATCCAAAACGAACTTTGTACTTTGCTATGAAGTTCCACCAGGAATGAGTTTTTATGCAAAAACTGTCTATTTCAACTAACTTTGTCCATCCAAAACGAACTTTGTACTTTGCTATGAAGTTCCACCAGGAATGAGTTTTCATGCAAAAACTGTCTATTTCAACTAACTTTGTCCATCCAAAACGAACTTTGTACTTTGCTATGAAGTTCCACCAGGAATGAGTTTTCATGCAAAAACTGTCTATTTCAACTAACTTTGTCCATCCAAAACGAACTTTGTACTTTGCTATGAAGTTCCACCAGGAATGAGTTTTCATGCAAAAACTGTCTATTTCAACTAAATTGATCCATCCAAAACGAACTTTGTACTTTGCTATGAAGTTCCACCAGGAATGAGTTTTCATGCAAAAACTGTCTATTTCAACTAACTTTGTCCATCCAAAACGAACTTTGTACTTTGCTATGAAGTTCCACCAGGAATGAGTTTTTATGCAAAAACTGTCTATTTCAACTAAATTGATCCATCCAAAACGAACTTTGTACTTTGCTATGAAGTTCCACCAGGAATGAGTTTTCATGCAAAAACTGTCTATTTCAACTAACTTTGTCCATCCAAAACGAACTTTGTACTTTGCTATAAAGTTCCACCAGGAATGAGTTTTCATGCAAAAACTGTCTATTTCAACTAAATTGATCCATCCAAAACGAACTTTGTACTTTGCTATGAAGTTCCACCAGGAATGAGTTTTCATGCAAAAACTGTATATTTCAACTAAATTGATCCATCCAAAACGAACTTTGTACTTTGCTATGAAGTTCCACCAGGAATGAGTTTTCATGCAAAAACTGTCTATTTCAACTAACTTTGTCCATCCAAAACGAACTTTGTACTTTGCTATGAAGTTCCACCAGGAATGAGTTTTCATACAAAAACTGTCTATTTCAACTTAATTCGTCCATCCAAAACGAACTTTGTACTTTGCTATGAAGTTCCACCAGGAATGAGTTTTTATGCAAAAACTGTCTATTTCAACTAACTTTGTCCATCCAAAACGAACTTTGTACTTTGCTATGAAGTTCCACCAGGAATGAGTTTTTATGCAAAAACTGTCTATTTCAACTAAATTGATCCATCCAAAACGAACTTTGTACTTTGCTATGAAGTTCCACCAGGAATGAGTTTTCATGCAAAAACTGTCTATTTCAACTAACTTTGTAAATCCAAAACGAACTTTGTACTTTGCTATGAAGTTCCACCTGGAATGAGTTTTCATGCAAAAACTGTCTATTTCAACTAACTTTGTCCATCCAAAACGAACTTTGTACTTTGCTATGAAGTTCCACCAGGAATGAGTTTTTATGCAAAAACTGTCTATTTCAACTAAATTGATCCATCCAAAACGAACTTTGTACTTTGCTATGAAGTTCCACCAGGAATGAGTTTTCATGCAAAAATAATCTATTTCAACTTACTTTGTCCATCCAAAACGAACTTTGTACTTTGCTATGAAGTTCCACCAGGAATGAGTTTTCATGCAAAAACTGTCTATTTCAACTAACTTTGTCAACGATATCGCCGTTATCGTTAACTTGTCCGATCGGTAGTTGGGTAAATGCGCTCGGGGAATTTTCGATCTTCGAAAACTCGCAGCACGAGAGAGAGTATCGAAGAAGAGAGAGAGAATAAATGCACCATGTCGTTCTTGCATACGCACTATCAGTAAGGCACAGAACGGTACGGTTTTTTTAGCACCGCTTAAAAAGAGTATTGTCGCCTAGTTATTTTCTTCCTACGTCCGTAGATCTGTTCGCATTGCGAACATTCTAAAAAAACCTATCCCAGTGATAACGATCGTGTCGTGGCCGGTTTAATAATCGAACTCGGGACGAAAATCCGCGATCGTAAAGTGAGTGATTACCGCGTGTTCGCTGCCGAAGCCCGGGATCAACGACCTCACGCCAAAATCGATTGCCTGATTATCGTACAGGACGTAAGCAAGGACCGCGGTTTACTGGCGTATACTGTTAACGCATTAAACAGACAAAGTGAATCGCGAGTGAATCCAGTTTCATCAATTGCACGTTATGGATCCGTCACCCGTCAAGTCGTCCCATGAGGAGGATAAGTGCGGGGAATGCAGCGGAGCGCCTCACGATGATATGGCGCAGTGTGCTGGATGTTACCTCTGGTTTCATTTCGAGTGTGTTGATTTGACCATCGACACAGTAGCAGAAGAATGGCAGTGTCGCGCCTGCCACCCTCCCGAGCAAGACGAAACTCCGGATGCTGACGACGAGGTTAGTGCCATTACGCACGAAATCAACGCCTTAAGGCAGGAGCTGGAAGGTCAACGAAAACTGTTTCGTGAAGAAAAAGAAGCTATGGAGGCGGAAATAAGCAAGCTATATCGCACCAAAGATCGCGCGTGTGAAAAGTGTAATCGTTCGCCGAACGAGAAAATGGTGTCATGTGGCACATGTACAAAATGGTTCCACTTCGAGTGTGTAAATGTAACGGAAGAAATTGAGTGCACAACATGGCGATGCTGCACTTGTCGACCTCCATCGCCCCTAAATACACCATCTTTAAGCGATGAATTAGGCGTCGTTACACGAGAGGTGAAGGCCCTGAAGTTAGAGTTAGCAAATCAACGTGAGGCGTTTCGTGAAGAGCGGCAAGCATTGCAGGTCGAGATTAGCAAAATGTCCCGCTACAATCGAGGTCCTTACGAGCAACAACATAACTCCTTCGATCCTCGGAATGCAGGAGCGCATTCAACAACGCGTCGTTTCTCTACGCTCGATAACGTATGCGAGTTGACCCGCAGCCAGATAGCCGCAAGAAAGGTTGTCACGGGGAAGCTTCCGGTGTTCTCTGGAAACCCAGACGAATGGAGCAACTTTAAGAGCCGTTTCGATACAACGACACGCATGTGTGGGTACACCGACGACGAAAATGTGCTGAGACTGCAGGAGTGCCTGTCCGGACGGGCGCTGAAGATGGTGCAGAGCCGCTTACAAGATGCGGTAAACGTGCACGATGTAATCGACGCATTAGAAAAAGTCTTCGGACGCTCGGAGGTGCTGGTCGACGGTATTCTGCAGCAGATCCGATCAGCTGCTCTACCCAAGATGGAGAAAATGCAGACGCTGATAGACTACGGAGTATCAGTGAAGGAACTGTGTGCCACGATCAAGGCACGCCGTATGGATGAGCAGAACCATAACTCCTCACTAATGAAGGAGCTCGTTGAGCGCCTTCCACCGTGCCTCAAACTAATGTGGGGTATTCATAAAGAAACTGTTGTAAACAAACGATGTTTACACCGACCGCTGCTGTCACTGTCGGACATTATATCGTATTTACGAAGTTGTCGGAAGAAAGCTTCACGGTCGGGATATCTGAGTACCGCGGTGAGTGAAGGACTAACCGAAAAAGAATGTATATAAGGGCAGGACGACGCGCGAGACGCCCTTTTTTACCGCTAGAAAACGTTGACGAATAAAGAACTAATTTTTTGGTTCGCTCTAGTGAGATAGCGTTCCTAATTAATTATCGACTTTTTTGCGTTTTCTACATTCCAAAAAATTAGTTTCTAATTTCAAGAAATTAGCTCCAACTAATTCGAAAAAATAGTTTGTTGGAAATCTTCAAATTTCAACAAGTTTGCGATAGTTTGCAAGAATATTTGCGTCGCAAAGCTAAGTTTAGTGCGCGTTTAATTCGCTCGAATCGAAAGTAAATTATCCACCGGGGATAATCGCGATCGCGTAACGAACGATAGTGGATTCCAGTTTATAGTGCGCACGTATTAAGTGATTCGCGAAATGGAACACGGCGATGACACGGTGCAAGACGGGCAACAGACGAGCCAGCGAGTGGATACTGTATTCCCCTCGGAGGAACAGACGGCTGAACGCGAAAGCGTAGTCGCGACGAATGCGACGCCCTCCTGTTCGGCTCGATCGCCCGTGGCCGTACAAGAATCGTCCCAGAGCGAAGGGATTTTGGGCCACCGGGGCGAGCAGACCGTGCAGACTCCGTGGGGATACTTTCCGGTGAGGCACATTGATGCCATCGCGCTGGACGCGACACCAGAAGCAGCCCGGCCGTCCCCTTATCACACCAACACGCACGCACAAAATGGCCACACGCAACCGGAGGGTTTAAGACGCGTCACCGATGGCGCATCGAATTCGGCGATGGCGACCGCGCACCGGTCAGCAACCCATGAAGGGTTCATGACCCCTAACCGGGAACACCGGAGGAAGCAGCTCGAACTCGAGCGTTTAAGGATCGAGCTGCAACAACGAAAACTTGAACTCCGCGCGCGCGAGTTGGAGTTTTCAAAAGGGGAGTGTGAAATTGCGCGCGAATCGCAATGCGAGCTAGAAAAAGCAAGTGCTTGGCTGCTGCATCGAGAAAATGGTGGTTCCCTTGATGCTGCTGGAAGGCGCGTTGATATCGGCACGGAACACTTCCGATGTGAGGACAACCCTACCGTGGCCACCAGTAAATATGCACCGACACCGACATGGCCAGCGAACGAAACAGCGAGACGTGACGCGGAATTTCGCGAGTGGCAAAGCGCGATGGAGGATCTCATGTCGCGAGATCCTCGCCGCATAAATGGAACAACGCACCGACCTGGACACGATTTTGGGCACAGCACGTTGGCACAACCGCACGCAACCGATCACGACACTTCAGCAGCCGCACACGGACACGATTTCGAACACAGCACGTCTACACACACACACGGAAACCGATACGGACACACCGCCCAACCACACGGACTCGATCACGGTTATTACACGTTTATACCGCCCCGCGGACTTGGTCAGGCAAACAGCACTTTTGCCCAACCGCGCACGAGCGCGCCAGCAACGTACCCGCACAATGTTTTCGTCGACGGGCATGCGGGAACACTTGGAAGCTTGGGATCGACTTTCTTGAGTCAATCCCAAATTGCCGCGCGGAAAGCCAGTGGAAGAGAGCTACCTACGTTTTCGGGTTCCGCAGAACAGTGGCCGCTCTTCATCTCCAGCTACGAGCACTCAACAGCAATCTGCGGGTACTCCGACTACGAGAACCTGCTGAGGCTACAAAAGGCGTTGAAAGGAGCTGCGCTGGAAGCGGTCAGCTCGTTGTTGTTGCTGCCTTCCGGACTTAAGGAAGCCATAGACGTGCTCAAGCTACGGTTTGGGAGGCCGGAGGTGATCGTTGAAAATTTGATGGAGAAAGTGAGACGTATGCCAGCCCCACGAGCGGATCGGCTAGATACTCTGGTTGAGTTCGGATTCGCGGTGAGGAACCTGTGTGCGACCATCCAAGCATCTGGGCTGCCGGAATATACCTGCAACGTTATCCTGCTGAAGGAGTTGATCGTGAAGCTGCCGTCGGCCACGTGCATCGAGTGGGCGAGGCACCAACAGCAGCTGCCCTCTGTTACGCTGTCGGACTTCGGAAGGTGGATCGGCGAGTTGGCTGCAGCACTCAGCAGGGTAGTTCCGGTGAAGAGCGAACGTTTCGAACGCAGTGGATCCGGCGACTCGGATCGTCGGAGCAGTGTGAAACCGGTACGACCAGATCAGCGCCAGCCCACCACCGCACGTTTGAACATGCACGCCGCCACCACGAGCGGTAAGTACCCACATACAAATGTTTCTAAATGTTCAGCCTGCCAGGGAGAGTGTGCCGCACTGGATACATGCCAGCGATTCCAAACGATGACCGTCGCTGAAAGGAAGGAACATATAAGAGATAAGAAGCTATGCCGAAAATGTCTCAAGTACCATAAGGGGTGGTGTCACCTTAAAACAGTTTGCGGATCCAATGGGTGCGAGGCAATGCACCATAGGTTGCTACATGGTTCTCTGGGAATGACCAATACAACAGAAAAGCATTGTCTTACTCATTCCGGCTCCAACGATCGCACTTTGTTCCGCTACGTACCGGTAACTATGTATGGGAAGGATGGCAGGACGGTTCGAACGTACGCCTTTCTCGACGAAGGTTCGTCATCGACCTTCATCGATCATAGCCTGATGGACGAATTAGGGCTGATCGGAACGTCACGGCCATTGTGTCTCAAGTGGACCGGGGATACTACCAGAGAAGAAAAGGCTTCCGTCCAGCTGGCAGTGCAAATATCAGGTGCATACGAAGGGGCTCCAGTGCATGAGCTGACAAAGGTACACACGGTCAGCAATCTAGCCTTGCCCGCGCAGACGATAGATGGTAAACAACTGCAATCTGCGTATCCACATCTGAAGGGTTTACCGTTCACCTCTTACGTCGATGCCGTACCTCGAGTACTAATTGGTGTAGATAATTGTCGTTTGGGAAAGCCGCTAAAATGTACAGAAGGACGGGTTAATGAACCGATTGCTTCGAAAACTAGGCTGGGCTGGATGATATACGGACCCTGCCCTATTGCAACCGCTAGTGTAACCGGAGGACACAGAAGTTTTCACATCTGCAGCTGCGAAGGTAACGTCGATGGTGTACTCACAAGCGAGGTTAAGGCGTTCTTCTCGTTGGATTCACTGGGTATCACTAAGCCATCACGCTTACTCAAATCCAAGGACGATGAACGTGCCCTGGTGATACTTAACCGAGAAACCAAACTGCAGGGCGATCGATTCGAAACGGGCTTGCTATGGAGATATGATGACGTCCGATTGCCATGTAACAAAGCTGCAACGATGAAACGGTACGAGCTCCTGAAACGAAAAATGAGTAAAGATCCGGAGTTAGCTGCGGCGGTTAATCAGAAGATGAGAGATTACATCCAGAAGGGCTACATTCGACGTTTATCAGCGAGTGAGGCGGAGGACAAACGACCAAACGACTGGTTTTTACCTATTTTCCCGGTTACCAACCCTAATAAACCGGGAAAAATTCGCATGGTTTTTGACGCGGCGGCAAAGGTGAGTGGAGTCAGCCTTAATTCGTTCCTTTTAGCGGGACCCGATCTGCTTGCCGGGCTCCTTTCCGTTCTCTTTAAGTTCCGAGAGTTTCGCGTCGCTGTTGTGGGAGACATTCGGGAAATGTTCCATCAAGTGATGATGCGAACGGAAGACCAACGAAGCCAGATGATCCTTTGGGATGGAGACGATCCAAACGGCGATCCAGCCGTATACGTGGTCACCGTGATGACGTTTGGCGCTGCTTGTTCGCCGAGCAGCGCACAGTTCGTGAAGAATCGCAACGCAGAGCGATTCGAGGAAGAGTTCCCGCGTGCGGCAAAATGCATCAAAGACGAGCACTACGTGGACGATATGCTCGTGAGTGTGGAAACGGAGGAAGAGGCCGTATGCCTAGCGAAAGAAGTTCGGGATGTTCACCAAAAAGGAGGATTCGAAATCCGGAATTGGGTATCTAATTCGTTAGACGTGGTGAGGCAACTGCAGACACAGGCGGAACATCAGAAAAGCATCGATGTCGGCTACGGTTTAGCAACGGAAAAGGTCCTCGGTATGTGGTGGGACACGGCTTCCGACACGTTTACTTTCCAGCTCTCGACGCAGTTTACTGAAAAGCTACAGGCTGGCAAATCGTGCACAACGAAGCGTAACCTACTCCGGATCCTGATGAGCATCTACGATCCCATGGGTTTGCTCGGGATGTTCCTGATGTATTTAAAAGTTCTCCTGCAAGAGATATGGCGTTCCGGAATAGGATGGGATCAGGAGCTGCATGACCAACCGGCGGAAAAGTGGTTAATTTGGCAACGAGTGCTCCCTGATGTCCAGAAGGTGAGAGTCAGAAGGTGTTATCGAGCGGTTACGTCGATTCGCGCTGGAGTAGAGCTGCATGTGTTTTGCGACGCAAGTGAATGTGGGATGGCCGCGGTCGCTTATTTGAGGTACGAAGAAGACGGAGTTGTGGAATGCTCTCTCGTTGGATCGAAAACTCGTGTGGCTCCGATGCGTTTCGTCTCGATTCCGCGACTAGAGCTACAAGCGGCGGTGATTGGTGCCCGATTAGCGGCTACGATCGTCAACTCACACCGATTGAACATCTCGCGCACGGTGTTTTGGACAGACTCGCGGAACGTGTTGAGTTGGTTGCGTTCTGATCATCGTCGCTATAATCAGTTCGTAGCATTTCGAGTCGGAGAACTGCTCGAAACAACGGAGGTTGAGCAATGGCGTTGGATCCCGACGAAAATGAACGTAGCTGATGACGGGACCAAGTGGACGAAAACACCGGATCTATCGCCAACTAGTCGCTGGTTCAACGGTCCGAGCTTCCTATGGGGCTCTGAATCACTCTGGCCTGGCTCGGAAACAACATCTCCAGACACCCCCGAAGAACTACGTCCCAACGTGTTGCATCATACGGTACAGGAGCCTCTCATTAATTTCCATCGTTTCTCGAAATGGAGAAGGCTTCTACGGGCAGTTGCGTATGTGGTAAGATTTGTCACTAATGTCCGTCGTGCCATCAGGAAAGATGTCATTTTAGGTGAACCGCTAACACAAGAAGAGCTGACACGGGCCGAGCAGATCATCATCACCCAGATACAGGCGGACGTGTATGCGTGTGAAATACGCTCTCTGAAGAAGGATCCCTCTCAGTTGCAGCCGTGGAAGAGCAGGGTGGAGAAGAATAGTCCTCTCTACAAGTTATCGCCGGTACTAGACGAACACGGAATAATAAGGATGCGAGGGCGCCTGGCCGGGACGTTGTCGGTCAGCGAAACACTGCAGCAACCGATTATCCTCCCTCGGAAGCATCGTGGAACAGAGTTGTTGATACTCAGCTACCACGAACGATATCGGCACTGTAACCACCGCACGGTTGTTAGCGAGCTGCGAGCTCGCTATTATATACCCCGGGTCCTTGGTGAGTACAACCGTGTACGTAAGTCCTGCCAGCGATGCAAAATAGACGGAGCCACTCCGGAGCCTCCCTCGATGGGAAACGTACCATCCCAACGAGTTGCGGTCGGGCAACGAGCCTTTTCATTTACAGGCGTGGACTATTTTGGACCCCTCCTGGTTGCCGTAGGAAGACGAGTAGAGAAGAGGTGGGGAGTCATATTCACCTGTCTGACGTGCAGAGCTATCCATTTGGAGATGGCTCACTCCCTCACAACGGCGTCCTGCATTATGGCGATTCGGCGCTTCATCGCTAGGCGCGGAAAACCGATAGAGATCATCAGCGATAGGGGAACCAATTTCGTCGGGTCGGCTCGGGAGCTCGAGGAAGCCTTGCAGACAGTGGATGTTAACGCGATGATGGACGAATTCGTTGGGCCCGAGATGAAATGGAGTTTTAATCCGCCAGCCGCACCACATTTCGGCGGATGCTGGGAGAGACTGGTCCGGTCTGTAAAGAAAGTGCTGGGTCAATTTGAGCTTCCACGAAAACCGACGGACGAGGTGCTGATGTCGACGCTAACGGAAATCGAGTTCATCATCAACTCGAGACCACTTACCTACGTGCCGTTGGACGACGAGATGGACACACCGATCACACCAAACCATCTACTACTCGGAAGCTCCAACGGGTGCAAGCCGCCCGCCGTATTTGACGACAGTGGTATCGCCGCTAAATCAGCGTGGAGAGCCGCCCAACGCAACGCTGACGTATTCTGGAGGAGATGGGTATCGGAATACCTCCCCACGCTGACCCGTCGATCTAAGTGGTTTGTGTCGGTGCGGCCGATTCAGGTGGGAGATGTAGTGATAGTAGTCGACAATTGTTTGCCGCGGAACAGTTGGCCAAAGGGACGCGTGATCGATGTAGTTAGGGCCCAGGACGGTCAAGTAAGACAGGCAAGCGTCCAAACCGCCAGTGGAATTTATAAGCGACCTGCAACAAAGATTGCGTTATTAGATGTACGGAAAGGAAACTTACCTGCGTGAGCTAGGAATGATAAACAAAATACGGCGCATGGTAAAGTGACAGCGATCGGCAGCGACAGCAACAGGAAGTAGAGTGAGAGTGAGTAGAGGATGAAAGCCAGTTGTCTCACTGCGGGAGGCAATGTTGTAAACAAACGATGTTTACACCGACCGCTGCTGTCACTGTCGGACATTATATCGTATTTACGAAGTTGTCGGAAGAAAGCTTCACGGTCGGGATATCTGAGTACCGCGGTGAGTGAAGGACTAACCGAAAAAGAATGTATATAAGGGCAGGACGACGCGCGAGACGCCCTTTTTTACCGCTAGAAAACGTTGACGAATAAAGAACTAATTTTTTGGTTCGCTCTAGTGAGATAGCGTTCCTAATTAATTATCGACTTTTTTGCGTTTTCTACAGAAACATACTTAAAAAATCCTTCATTGCAGGAATACGGTACGTGGATGCGGACGATTACCAACGCGGCTGTTTCTGTTACGCCACCACCACAGCCTCAAGCGAAGAAGAGCGATAACAAGGTCGTAAACGCACACCACGAATCCCGCTCAACCAGAGTACCACCACGAGAAGACTTTGGTTGTTTGATATGCCAAAAGGAGACATGCAAAAGCGGCCCTGATTGTGAGAAGCTTATCGCGTCTACGACAAATGAACGATGGGGTTATGTACGCAGATATCGCATTTGCAGGAGGTGTCTGTGGAGGCACACCGGACGATGCCACATCTCGGCACCATGCGACAAGGATGGATGTTCCTTGTTTCATCATGAACTGCTGCACGGGGAAGCGATTTCCCGAGACTCTGTGGCTACACTTGCCCACGACTGCCGTTCTGAGACATCGTTGTTAAGGTATGTGCCCGTTACCTTGTATGGCCGAGGCAAGAAAGTTAATACTTTCGCACTTCTCGACGAGGGCTCTTCCGTTACGCTAATGGATCACGCCCTACTACAGGAGCTAAACCTCACAGGAACACCCAACCCGATTTGTCTAAGTTTCACCGGTAACCAAAAGAGGGAAGAGTACTTATCTCACACAGTTGCCGTTGGCATCTCAGGCGTGGGCAAGGAAGGAAAGCAATACACGATGCCGAAAGTACACACCGTTGTCAAGCTGGCGCTTCAGAAACAATCGCTGGTATTACCAGAACTTGCTGAAAAGTACAACCACCTGCGAAACGTTAAGGCGCGGAGCTATCGGGGAGCTACTCCAAGGATCTTAATCGGCGTCAACAATTTCTTCCTTACTCGCCCGCTTAAAACAATCGAAGGAACTGCAGAGGAACCGTTTGCTACCAAAACACGTCTCGGCTGGGTGATCTGTGGTCCACACAACCAGCACATGCACCGAAATGTAGAAGGACCAAGCGATGTACATTTGTGCACGTGCACCAAATCCGATAGTGACCTAGAAGCAGCGTTGCGGGAATATTTTACCTCGGAAAACGGTGATACAGTGAACCGGCGAAAGGTCCTGTCGAAGGATGACGAACGAGCGCTTGCGCTACTGGGTGCCCACACAAAGTTTGTCAACGAACGTTACGAAACCGGATTGCTTTGGCGATCGGACAATATTAGCCTGCCAGACAACCGTCACATGGCCGTGCATAGGATGGAGTGCCTAGAAAAACGACTAAGAAAAGATAAGGACCTCGCCATTGTGATCAACAACAAGCTGGAGGACTTCCTTAAAAAAGGGTATGTAAGAAAAATATCGGACGATGAACTGATATCTACTCGTAACTATGCTAGGAAATGGTACCTGCCGATATTCCCAGTGACAAATCCAAACAAGCCTGGGAAAGTCCGTTTGGTGTGGGATGCTGCCGCAGAGGTAAGAGGAATATCCTTAAACGCGAGCTTACTATCCGGACCCGATCTGCTTATACCTCTGCCTACAATTCTGTATCGCTTCCGAGAGTATCGTTTTGCCGTCGCCGCGGATATAAGAGAGATGTACCACCAAGTGTCGATACGCGAAGAAGACCAACATAGTCAACGTTTTCTCTGGAGGTGGGGTGTTACGGAACAGAAGCCAGAAGAATTTGTCATGACCAGAATGACATTCGGAGCCGCAAGCTCACCAACTAGCGCGCAATATGCCAAAAATCTGAATGCCGATCGATTCATAGATGAGTTTCCCCAAGCCGTCAGGTGTATAAAAGAACAGCACTATGTGGACGATTTGCTGATTAGTATTGAAAGCGAGGATGAGGCGATAAAATTAGCAACAGAGGTGCGCTATATCCATGCGCAGGGCGGTTTCCAGCTTCACAATTGGCTTTCTAATTCAAACAAGGTTGCAGCAAAATTCTCGGGAAACGAGTTACAGCAGCGCGATTTCCATATAGACCCCTTGTCTCACGTGCAGAAGGTACTCGGAATGTGGTGGGATCAGCAGACAGATACCTTCAGCTTCAAGCTACTACCCAAACGAGACGGAGACATCCTGAATGGAGAAAGCGTGCCGACCAAGCGACAAATTCTTCGCGCACTCATGAGTATATACGATCCCCTGGGACTAATCGCTGGTTTTCTCTTATATTTGAAGGCTATTCTGCAAGAAGTGTGGCGATCTGGCACAGGATGGGATGAAGAAATCCAGCATGATGCATATAAAAAATGGAAACTGTGGCTTACAGGTCTACCCGTTGTGCAACAAATCGCTATTCCTCGTTGTTATCGTCGAAACATACAACTCGAAAATACTGTAATACAGCTACATGTATTCGTGGACGCCGGGCAAGATGGGTATGCGGCTGTAGCTTATCTTCGGTTTCAGCAGGGCGAGGACACTGAGATATCGCTTGTAGGCGGCAAAGCAAAGGTAGCTCCTATCAAATATATGTCTATTCCGCGAATGGAACTTCAAGCGGCAGTCGTAGGATCCCGTCTAGTTACGACTATACTACAAGCGCATGACCAACCTATAACACAACGATTTTTGTGGACAGATTCCAGAGATGTTATGTGTTGGATAAATTCCGATCACCGAAAATATAGCATCTTCGTAGGCCACCGAGTAGGAGAAATCCTGGACAACACTGACGTCGAAGAATGGCGATGGATTCCGACGAAACTAAACGTTGCGGACGAGTGCACTAAGTGGACCAATTTTCGTCAACATCTAAGTTCAAGTGAGTGGTTTTCTGGTCCAGATTTCCTTAAAAGGCCGCAGCAGGAATGGCCAACAGCGGAAACTAATAGTTTTGAAACAGATGAAGAAGCACGAAAGTGCGTAGCACTACACCAAGTCAGCGAGCAGTTCATCGTTTTTGAACGTTTTTCAAGCTGGAGAAGACTCCTCCGAGCGGTGGGATACGCATGGCGTTTTATACACAACGCAAGGAACCCTACCACGCGACACGAAGGAGCACTCACATCTCTCGAACTGCAACTATCTGAACGAACCATCCTGAAAGCTGTACAAGAACGAGACTACCCCGAAGAATACAAACAGCTTAGTGAAGCGCAGACGACGAAGACATCAGTACGCATCAAACGAAACAGTCTTTTATATAAGCGAAGCCCGTATATTGATGAAGAAGGACTATTGCGGGTTAAAGGGAGAATAGACGCGTGCCCCTTTATTGGTTCGGACATAAAAAGGCCAATAATACTCCCTAAATCCGGTATAGTGGTAGATCTAATTATAGACGATTACCATCGAAAACTGCGCCACGGAAATCATGAAACGGTTTTAAACGAAGTTAGAGCCAAGTTCGACATTCCGGCCCTACGCAGAGCCTGCCGTCGTGTGAAAAATAATTGCCGTTTTTGTCGGATCAGAGAGTCTAAATCCTACGCTCCCATGATGAGTCAACTTCCACCAGCTCGATTAGCCGTGCACATGAGACCCTTTTCATTCACCGGGATCGACTATTTCGGTCCACTGTTCGTCACGACGGGTCGTGGAAGGACAGAAAAGAGATGGGGTGTACTGTTTACTTGCATGACAATCCGAGCAGTACACATAGAAGTAGCTCATGCCCTTTCAACAGACTCGTGCATCTTGGCGTTAAGAAACTTCATGGCTCGAAGGGGCACACCGAACGAGATTATCAGTGATAATGGCACAAACTTCGTTGGAGCCAACAGAGAACTGTTAGAAGCCGCCAAAAGAATCGACACAGGAAGACTGATGGAAGAAATCAACATCCCGAACACCAAGTGGAATTTCAATCCGCCATCCGCCCCGCATTTTGGTGGTGCGTGGGAGAGAATGATACGAACTGTTAAAAGAACCCTCGAAAAAATGCCATTTCAACGACTCCCGACTGACGCGCTGCTGAACTCCATGCTCATCGAAGCTGAAAGCATAGTTAACATGCGCCCTCTGACGCATGTCCCTGTTGACAGAGATGAAGACGCACCGCTAACCCCAAACCATTTTCTTTTAGGGTCATCCTCCGGTGTAAAACCTCTGCTTCCCCTTGATGACCGGTCTGCAACGTTACGCAACACATGGGCAACATCTCAAGTATACTCCAATATCCTGTGGACAAAGTGGCTAAAGGAATATTTGCCCACACTCACGAAGCGAACAAAATGGTTTGAACCCGCTCCACCTATCAAAATAGGCGATCTGGTGTTAATAGTTGATGAAAATAACCCGCGAAACTGCTGGCCACGAGGAAGAGTAGTCGAAACGGTGAAATCAAAGGACGAAATAGTACGGCGAGTAGTGATTCAGACCGCTAAAGGTACACGGCTCGAGCGACCGGTTGTGAAAGTAGTAGTTTTAGAAGTCGGACAAGAAGGAAGCACCACAGCTGTGTAGCTGTCGCACGGGGGGGAGTGTCAACGATATCGCCGTTATCGTTAACTTGTCCGATCGGTAGTTGGGTAAATGCGCTCGGGGAATTTTCGATCTTCGAAAACTCGCAGCACGAGAGAGAGTATCGAAGAAGAGAGAGAGAATAAATGCACCATGTCGTTCTTGCATACGCACTATCAGTAAGGCACAGAACGGTACGGTTTTTTTAGCACCGCTTAAAAAGAGTATTGTCGCCTAGTTATTTTCTTCCTACGTCCGTAGATCTGTTCGCATTGCGAACAAACTTTGTAAATCCAAAACGAACTTTGTACTTTGCTGTGAAGTTCCACCTGGAATGAGTTTTCATGCAAAAACTGTCTATTTCAACTAACTTTGTAAATCCAAAACGAACTTTGTACTTTGCTATGAAGTTCCACCAGGAATGAGTTTTCATGCAAAAACTGTCTATTTCAACTAACTTTGTAAATCCAAAACGAACTTTGTACTTTGCTATGAAGTTCCACCAGGAATGAGTTTTTATGCAAAAACTGTCTATTTCAACTAAATTGATCCAACCAAAACGAACTTTGTACTTTGCTATGAAGTTCCACCAGGAATGAGTTTTCATGCAAAAACTGTCTATTTCAACTAACTTTGTAAATCCAAAACGAACTTTGTACTTTGCTATGAAGTTCCACCAGGAATGAGTTTTCATGCAAAAACTGTCTATTTCAACTAACTTTGTCCATCCAAAACGAACTTTGTACTTTGCTATGAAGTTCCACCAGGAATGAGTTTTCATGCAAAAACTGTCTATTTCAACTAACTTTGTAAATCCAAAACGAACTTTGTACTTTGCTATGAAGTTCCACCAGGAATGAGTTTTCATGCAAAAATAATCTATTTCAACTTACTTTGTCCATCCAAAACGAACTTTGTACTTTGCTATGAAGTTCCACCAGGAATGAGTTTTCATGCAAAAACTGTCTATTTCAACTAAATTGATCCATCCAAAACGAACTTTGTACTTTGCTATGAAGTTCCACTAGGAATGAGTTTTCATGCAAAAACTGTCTATTTCAACTAAATTGATCCATCCAAAACGAACTTTGTACTTTGCTATGAAGTTCCACCAGGAATGAGTTTTTATGCAAAAACTGTCTATTTCAACTAAATTGATCCATCCAAAACGAACTTTGTACTTTGCTATGAAGTTCCACCAGGAATGAGTTTTCATGCAAAAACTGTCTATTTCAACTAACTTTGTCCATCCAAAACGAACTTTGTACTTTGCTATGAAGTTCCACCAGGAATGAGTTTTCATGCAAAAACTGTCTATTTCAACTAACTTTGTAAATCCAAAACGAACTTTGTACTTTGCTATGAAGTTCCACCTGGAATAAGTTTTCATGCAAAAACTGTCTATTTCAACTAACTTTGTCCATCCAAAACGAACTTTGTACTTTGCTATGAAGTTCCACCAGGAATGAGTTTTTATGCAAAAACTGTCTATTTCAACTAAATTGATCCATCCAAAACGAACTTTGTACTTTGCTATGAAGTTCCACCAGGAATGAGTTTTCATGCAAAAACTGTCTATTTCAACTAACTTTGTCCATCCAAAACGAACTTTGTACTTTGCTATGAAGTTCCACCAGGAATGAGTTTTCATGCAAAAACTGTCTATTTCAACTAACTTTGTAAATCCAAAACGAACTTTGTACTTTGCTATGAAGTTCCACCAGGAATGAGTTTTCATGCAAAAATAATCTATTTCAACTTACTTTGTCCATCCAAAACGAACTTTGTACTTTGCTATGAAGTTCCACCAGGAATGAGTTTTCATGCAAAAACTGTCTATTTCAACTAACTTTGTCCATCCAAAACGAACTTTGTACTTTGCTATGAAGTTCCACCAGGAATGAGTTTTCATGCAAAAACTGTCTATTTCAACTAACTTTGTCCATCCAAAACGAACTTTGTACTTTGCTATGAAGTTCCACCAGGAATGAGTTTTCATGCAAAAACTGTCTATTTCAACTAACTTTGTCCATCCAAAACGAACTTTGTACTTTGCTATGAAGTTCCACCAGGAATGAGTTTTCATGCAAAAACTGTCTATTTCAACTAACTTTGTCCATCCAAAACGAACTTTGTACTTTGCTATGAAGTTCCACCAGGAATGAGTTTTTATGCAAAAACTGTCTATTTCAACTAAATTGATCCATCCAAAACGAACTTTGTACTTTGCTATGAAGTTCCACCAGGAATGAGTTTTCATGCAAAAACTGTCTATTTCAACTAACTTTGTCCATCCAAAACGAACTTTGTACTTTGCTATGAAGTTCCACCAGGAATGAGTTTTTATGCAAAAACTGTCTATTTCAACTAACTTTGTCCATCCAAAACGAACTTTGTACTTTGCTATGAAGTTCCACCAGGAATGAGTTTTTATGCAAAAACTGTCTATTTCAACTAAATTGATCCATCCAAAACGAACTTTGTACTTTGCTATGAAGTTCCACCAGGAATGAGTTTTCATGCAAAAATAATCTATTTCAACTTACTTTGTCCATCCAAAACGAACTTTGTACTTTGCTATGAAGTTCCACCAGGAATGAGTTTTCATGCAAAAACTGTCTATTTCAACTAACTTTGTCCATCCAAAACGAACTTTGTACTTTGCTATGAAGTTCCACCAGGAATGAGTTTTCATGCAAAAACTGTCTATTTCAACTAACTTTGTCCATCCAAAACGAACTTTGTACTTTGCTATGAAGTTCCACCAGGAATGAGTTTTCATGCAAAAACTGTCTATTTCAACTAACTTTGTCCATCCAAAACGAACTTTGTACTTTGCTATGAAGTTCCACCAGGAATGAGTTTTCATGCAAAAACTGTCTATTTCAACTAACTTTGTCCATCCAAAACGAACTTTGTACTTTGCTATGAAGTTCCACCAGGAATGAGTTTTCATGCAAAAACTGTCTATTTCAACTAAATTGATCCATCCAAAACGAACTTTGTACTTTGCTATGAAGTTCCACCAGGAATGAGTTTTCGTGCAAAAACTGTCTATTTCAACTAAATTGATCCATCCAAAACGAACTTTGTACTTTGCTATGAAGTTCCACCAGGAATGAGTTTTCATGCAAAAACTGTCTATTTCAACTAACTTTGTCCATCCAAAACGAACTTTGTACTTTGCTATGAAGTTCCACCAGGAATGAGTTTTTATGCAAAAACTGTCTATTTCAACTAAATTGATCCATCCAAAACGAACTTTGTACTTTGCTATGAAGTTCCACCAGGAATGAGTTTTCATGCAAAAACTGTCTATTTCAACTAACTTTGTAAATCCAAAACGAACTTTGTACTTTGCTATGAAGTTCCACCTGGAATGAGTTTTCATGCAAAAACTGTCTATTTCAACTAACTTTGTCCATCCAAAACGAACTTTGTACTTTGCTATGAAGTTCCACCAGGAATGAGTTTTTATGCAAAAACTGTCTTTTTCAACTAAATTGATCCATCCAAAACGAACTTTGTACTTTGCTATGAAGTTCCACCAGGAATGAGTTTTCATGCAAAAATAATCTATTTCAACTTACTTTGTCCATCCAAAACGAACTTTGTACTTTGCTATGAAGTTCCACCAGGAATGAGTTTTCATGCAAACACTGTCTATTTCAACTAACTTTGTCCATCCAAAACGAACTTTGTACTTTGCTATGAAGTTCCACCAGGAATGAGTTTTCATGCAAAAACTGTCTATTTCAACTAACTTTGTCCATCCAAAACGAACTTTGTACTTTGCTATGAAGTTCCACCAGGAATGAGTTTTCATGCAAAAACTGTCTATTTCAACTAAATTGATCCATCCAAAACGAACTTTGTACTTTGCTATGAAGTTCCACCAGGAATGAGTTTTCATGCAAAAACTGTCTATTTCAACTAACTTTGTCCATCCAAAACGAACTTTGTACTTTGCTATGAAGTTCCACCAGGAATGAGTTTTCATGCAAAAACTGTCTATTTCAACTAACTTTGTCCATCCAAAACGAACTTTGTACTTTGCTATGAAGTTCCACCAGGAATGAGTTTTCATGCAAAAACTGTCTATTTCAACTAACTTTGTCCATCCAAAACGAACTTTGTACTTTGCTATGAAGTTCCACCAGGAATGAGTTTTCATGCAAAAACTGTCTATTTCAACTAACTTTGTCCATCCAAAACGAACTTTGTACTTTGCTATGAAGTTCCACCAGGAATGAGTTTTTATGCAAAAACTGTCTATTTCAACTAAATTGATCCATCCAAAACGAACTTTGTACTTTGCTATGAAGTTCCACCAGGAATGAGTTTTCATGCAAAAATTATCTATTTCAACTAACTTTGTCCATCCAAAACGAACTTTGTACTTTGCTATGAAGTTCCACCAGGAATGAGTTTTCATGCAAAAACTGTCTATTTCAACTAAATTGATCCATCCAAAACGAACTTTGTACTTTGCTATGAAGTTCCACCAGGAATGAGTTTTTATGCAAAAACTGTCTATTTCAACTAACTTTGTCCATCCAAAACGAACTTTGTACTTTGCTATGAAGTTCCACCAGGAATGAGTTTTCATGCAAAAACTGTCTATTTCAACTTAATTCGTCCATCCAAAACGAACTTTGTACTTTGCTATGAAGTTCCACCAGGAATGAGTTTTTATGCAAAAACTGTCTATTTCAACTAAATTGATCCATCCAAAACGAACTTTGTACTTTGCTATGAAGTTCCACCAGGAATGAGTTTTCATGCAAAAACTGTCTATTTCAACTAACTTTGTCCATCCAAAACGAACTTTGTACTTTGCTATGAAGTTCCACCAGGAATGAGTTTTCATGCAAAAACTGTCTATTTCAACTTAATTCGTCCATCCAAAACGAACTTTGTACTTTGCTATGAAGTTCCACCAGGAATGAGTTTTTATGCAAAAACTGTCTATTTCAACTAAATTGATCCATCCAAAACGAACTTTGTACTTTGCTATGAAGTTCCACCAGGAATGAGTTTTCATGCAAAAATTATCTATTTCAACTAACTTTGTCCATCCAAAACGAACTTTGTACTTTGCTATGAAGTTCCACCAGGAATGAGTTTTTATGCAAAAACTGTCTATTTCAACTAAATTGATCCATCCAAAACGAACTTTGTACTTTGCTATGAAGTTCCACCAGGAATGAGTTTTTATGCAAAAACTGTCTATTTCAACTAACTTTGTCCATCCAAAACGAACTTTGTACTTTGCTATGAAGTTCCACCAGGAATGAGTTTTCATGCAAAAACTGTCTATTTCAACTTAATTCGTCCATCCAAAACGAACTTTTTACTTTGCTATGAAGTTCCACCAGGAATGAGTTTTTATGCAAAAACTGTCTATTTCAACTAACTTTGTCCATCCAAAACGAACTTTGTACTTTGCTATGAAGTTCCACCAGGAATGAGTTTTCATGCAAAAACTGTCTATTTCAACTTAATTCGTCCATCCAAAACGAACTTTGTACTTTGCTATGAAGTTCCACCAGGAATGAGTTTTTATGCAAAAACTGTCTATTTCAACTAAATTGATCCATCCAAAACGAACTTTGTACTTTGCTATGAAGTTCCACCAGGAATGAGTTTTCATGCAAAAATTATCTATTTCAACTAACTTTGTCCATCCAAAACGAACTTTGTACTTTGCTATGAAGTTCCACCAGGAATGAGTTTTCATGCAAAAACTGTCTATTTCAACTAAATTGATCCATCCAAAACGAACTTTGTACTTTGCTATGAAGTTCCACCAGGAATGAGTTTTCATGCAAAAACTGTCTATTTCAACTTAATTCGTCCATCCAAAACGAACTTTGTACTTTGCTATGAAGTTCCACCAGGAATGAGTTTTTATGCAAAAACTGTCTATTTCAACTAAATTGATCCATCCAAAACGAACTTTGTACTTTGCTATGAAGTTCCACCAGGAATGAGTTTTTATGCAAAAACTGTCTATTTCAACTAACTTTGTCCATCCAAAACGAACTTTGTACTTTGCTATGAAGTTCCACCAGGAATGAGTTTTCATGCAAAAACTGTCTATTTCAACTTAATTCGTCCATCCAAAACGAACTTTGTACTTTGCTATGAAGTTCCACCAGGAATGAGTTTTCATGCAAAAACTGTCTATTTCAACTAAATTGATCCATCCAAAACGAACTTTGTACTTTGCTATGAAGTTCCACCAGGAATGAGTTTTTATGCAAAAACTGTCTATTTCAACTAACTTTGTCCATCCAAAACGAACTTTGTACTTTGCTATGAAGTTCCACCAGGAATGAGTTTTCATGCAAAAACTGTCTATTTCAACTAAATTGATCCATCCAACACGAACTTTGTACTTTGCTATGAAGTTCCACCAGGAATGAGTTTTCATACAAAAACTGTCTATTTCAACTTAATTCGTCCATCCAAAACAAACTTTGTACTTTGCTATGAAGTTCCACCAGGAATGAGTTTTCATGCAAAAACTGTCTATTTCAACTAACTTTGTCCATCCAAAACGAACTTTGTACTTTGCTATGAAGTTCCACCAGGAATGAGTTTTCATGCAAAAACTGTCTATTTCAACTAAATTGATCCATCCAAAACGAACTTTGTACTTTGCTATGAAGTTCCACCAGGAATGAGTTTTCATGCAAAAACTGTCTATTTCAACTAACTTTGTCCATCCAAAAAGAACTTTGTACTTTGCTATGAAGTTCGACCAGGAATGAGTTTTCATGCAAAAACTGTCTATTTCAACTAAATTGATCCATCCAAAACGAACTTTGTACTTTGCTATGAAGTTCCACCAGGAATGAGTTTTCATGCAAAAACTGTCTATTTCAACTAACTTTGTCCATCCAAAACGAACTTTGTACTTTGCTATGAAGTTCCACCAGGAATGAGTTTTCATGCAAAAACTGTCTATTTCAACTAAATTGATCCATCCAAAACGAACTTTGTACTTTGCTATGAAGTTCCACCAGGAATGAGTTTTCATGCAAAAACTGTCTATTTCAACTAAATTGATCCATCCAAAACGAACTTTGTACTTTGCTATGAAGTTCCACCAGGAATGAGTTTTCATGCAAAAATTATCTATTTCAACTAACTTTGTCCATCCAAAACGAACTTTGTACTTTGCTATGAAGTTCCACCAGGAATGAGTTTTCATGCAAAAACTGTCTATTTCAACTAACTTTGTCCATCCAAAACGAACTTTGTACTTTGCTATGAAGTTCCACCTGGAATGAGTTTTCATGCAAAAACTGTCTATTTCAACTAACTTTGTCCATCCAAAACGAACTTTGTACTTTGCTATGAAGTTCCACCAGGAATGAATTTTCATGCAAAAACTGTCTATTTCAACTAACTTTGTCCATCCAAAACGAACTTTGTACTTTGCTATGAAGTTCCACCAGGAATGAGTTTTCATGCAAAAATTATCTATTTCAACTAACTTTGTCCATCCAAAACGAACTTTGTACTTTGCTATGAAGTTCGACCAGGAATGAGTTTTCATGCAAAAACTGTCTATTGCAACTAACTTTGTCCATCCAAAACGAACTTTGTACTTTGCTATGAAGTTCCACCAGGAATGAGTTTTCATGCAAAAACTGTCTATTTCAACTTAATTCGTCCATCCAAAACGAACTTTGTACTTTGCTATGAAGTTCCACCAGGAATGAGTTTTCATGCAAAAACTGTCTATTTCAACTAAATTGATCCATCCAAAACGAACTTTGTACTTTGCTATGAAGTTCCACCAGGAATGAGTTTTCATGCAAAAACTGTCTATTTCAACTAAATTGATCCATCCAAAACGAACTTTGTACTTTGCTATGAAGTTCCACCAGGAATGAGTTTTTATGCAAAAACTGTCTATTTCAACTTAATTCGTCCATCCAAAACGAACTTTGTACTTTGCTATGAAGTTCCACCAGGAATGAGTTTTCATGCAAAAACTGTCTATTTCAACTAAATTGATCCATCCAAAACGAACTTTGTACTTTGCTATAAAGTTCCACCAGGAATGAGTTTTCATGCAAAAACTGTCTATTTCAACTAAATTGATCCATCCAAAACGAACTTTGTACTTTGCTATGAAGTTCCACCAGGAATGAGTTTTCATGCAAAAACTGTCTATTTCAACTAACTTTGTCCATCCAAAACGAACTTTGTACTTTGCTATGAAGTTCCACCAGGAATGAGTTTTCATGCAAAAACTGTCTATTTCAACTAACTTTGTCCATCCAAAACGAACTTTGTACTTTGCTATGAAGTTCCACCAGGAATGAGTTTTCATGCAAAAACTGTCTATTTCAACTAAATTGATCCATCCAAAACGAACTTTGTACTTTGCTATGAAGTTCCACCAGGAATGAGTTTTTATGCAAAAACTGTCTATTTCAACTAAATTGATCCATCCAAAACGAACTTTGTACTTTGCTATGAAGTTCCACCAGGAATGAGTTTTTATGCAAAAACTGTCTATTTCAACTAACTTTGTCCATCCAAAACGAACTTTGTACTTTGCTATGAAGTTCCACCAGGAATGAGTTTTCATGCAAAAACTGTCTATTTCAACTAACTTTGTCCATCCAAAACGAACTTTGTACTTTGCTATGAAGTTCCACCAGGAATGAGTTTTCATGCAAAAACTGTCTATTTCAACTAAATTGATCCATCCAAAACGAACTTTGTACTTTGCTATGAAGTTCCACCAGGAATGAGTTTTTATGCAAAAACTGTCTATTTCAACTAAATTGATCCATCCAAAACGAACTTTGTACTTTGCTATGAAGTTCCACCAGGAATGAGTTTTCATGCAAAAACTGTCTATTTCAACTAACTTTGTCCATCCAAAACGAACTTTGTACTTTGCTATGAAGTTCCACCAGGAATGAGTTTTCATGCAAAAACTGTCTATTTCAACTAACTTTGTCCATCCAAAACGAACTTTGTACTTTGCTATGAAGTTCCACCAGGAATGAGTTTTCATGCAAAAACTGTCTATTTCAACTAACTTTGTCCATCCAAAACGAACTTTGTACTTTGCTATGAAGTTCCACCAGGAATGAGTTTTCATGCAAAAACTGTCTATTTCAACTAACTTTGTCCATCCAAAACGAACTTTGTACTTTGCTATGAAGTTCCACCAGGAATGAGTTTTCATGCAAAAACTGTCTATTTCAACTAACTTTGTCCATCCAAAACGAACTTTGTACTTTGCTATGAAGTTCCACCAGGAATGAGTTTTCATGCAAAAACTGTCTTTTTCAACTAACTTTGTCCATCCAAAACGAACTTTGTACTTTGCTATGAAGTTCCACCAGGAATGAGTTTTCATGCAAAAACTGTCTATTTCAACTAACTTTGTCCATCCAAAACGAACTTTGTACTTTGCTATGAAGTTCCACCAGGAATGAGTTTTCATGCAAAAACTGTCTATTTCAACTAACTTTGTCCATCCAAAACGAACTTTGTACTTTGCTATGAAGTTCCACCAGGAATGAGTTTTCATGCAAAAACTGTCTATTTCAACTAAATTGATCCATCCAAAACGAACTTTGTACTTTGCTATGAAGTTCCACCAGGAATGAGTTTTTATGCAAAAACTGTCTATTTCAACTAAATTGATCCATCCAAAACGAACTTTGTACTTTGCTATGAAGTTCCACCAGGAATGAGTTTTCATGCAAAAACTGTCTATTTCAACTAAATTGATCCATCCAAAACGAACTTTGTACTTTGCTATGAAGTTCCACCAGGAATGAGTTTTCATGCAAAAACTGTCTATTTCAACTAAATTGATCCATCCAAAACGAACTTTGTACTTTGCTATGAAGTTCCACCAGGAATGAGTTTTCATGCAAAAACTGTCTATTTCAACTAAATTGATCCATCCAAAACGAACTTTGTACTTTGCTATGAAGTTCCACCAGGAATGAGTTTTTATGCAAAAACTGTCTATTTCAACTAAATTGATCCATCCAAAACGAACTTTGTACTTTGCTATGAAGTTCCACCAGGAATGAGTTTTCATGCAAAAACTGTCTATTTCAACTAACTTTGTCCATCCAAAACGAACTTTGTACTTTGCTATGAAGTTCCACCAGGAATGAGTTTTCATGCAAAAACTGTCTATTTCAACTAACTTTGTCCATCCAAAACGAACTTTGTACTTTGCTATGAAGTTCCACCAGGAATGAGTTTTCATGCAAAAACTGTCTATTTCAACTAACTTTGTCCATCCAAAACGAACTTTGTACTTTGCTATGAAGTTCCACCAGGAATGAGTTTTCATGCAAAAACTGTCTATTTCAACTAAATTGATCCATCCAAAACGAACTTTTTACTTTGCTATGAAGTTCCACCAGGAATGAGTTTTCATGCAAAAACTGTCTATTTCAACTAACTTTGTCCATCCAAAACGAACTTTGTACTTTGCTATGAAGTTCCACCAGGAATGAGTTTTCATGCAAAAACTGTCTATTTCAACTAAATTGATCCATCCAAAACGAACTTTGTACTTTGCTATGAAGTTCCACCAGGAATGAGTTTTTATGCAAAAACTGTCTATTTCAACTAAATTGATCCATCCAAAACGAACTTTGTACTTTGCTATGAAGTTCCACCAGGAATGAGTTTTCATGCAAAAACTGTCTATTTCAACTAACTTTGTCCATCCAAAACGAACTTTGTACTTTGCTATGAAGTTCCACCAGGAATGAGTTTTCATGCAAAAACTGTCTATTTCAACTAAATTGATCCATCCAAAACGAACTTTGTACTTTGCTATGAAGTTCCACCAGGAATGAGTTTTCATGCAAAAACTGTCTATTTCAACTAAATTGATCCATCCAAAACGAACTTTGTACTTTGCTATGAAGTTCCACCAGGAATGAGTTTTCATGCAAAAACTGTCTATTTCAACTAAATTGATCCATCCAAAACGAACTTTGTACTTTGCTATGAAGTTCCACCAGGAATGAGTTTTTATGCAAAAACTGTCTATTTCAACTAAATTGATCCATCCAAAACGAACTTTGTACTTTGCTATGAAGTTCCACCAGGAATGAGTTTTCATGCAAAAACTGTCTATTTCAACTAACTTTGTCCATCCAAAACGAACTTTGTACTTTGCTATGAAGTTCCACCAGGAATGAGTTTTCATGCAAAAATTATCTATTTCAACTAACTTTGTCCATCCAAAACGAACTTTGTACTTTGCTATGAAGTTCCACCAGGAATGAGTTTTCATGCAAAAACTGTCTATTTCAACTAAATTGATCCATCCAAAACGAACTTTGTACTTTGCTATGAAGTTCCACCAGGAATGAGTTTTTATGCAAAAACTGTCTATTTCAACTAAATTGATCCATCCAAAACGAACTTTGTACTTTGCTATGAAGTTCCACCAGGAATGAGTTTTCATGCAAAAACTGTCTATTTCAACTAAATTGATCCATCCAAAACGAACTTTGTACTTTGCTATGAAGTTCCACCAGGAATGAGTTTTCATGCAAAAATTATCTATTTCAACTAACTTTGTCCATCCAAAACGAACTTTGTACTTTGCTATGAAGTTCCACCAGGAATGAGTTTTCATGCAAAAACTGTCTATTTCAACTAAATTGATCCATCCAAAACGAACTTTGTACTTTGCTATGAAGTTCCACCAGGAATGAGTTTTTATGCAAAAACTGTCTATTTCAACTAACTTTGTCCATCCAAAACGAACTTTGTACTTTGCTATGAAGTTCCACCAGGAATGAGTTTTCATGCAAAAACTGTCTATTTCAACTAAATTGATCCATCCAAAACGAACTTTGTACTTTGCTATGAAGTTCCACCAGGAATGAGTTTTCATGCAAAAACTGTCTATTTCAACTAACTTTGTCCATCCAAAACGAACTTTGTACTTTGCTATGAAGTTCCACCAGGAATGAGTTTTCATGCAAAAACTGTCTATTTCAACTAACTTTGTCCATCCAAAACGAACTTTGTACTTTGCTATGAAGTTCCACCAGGAATGAGTTTTCATGCAAAAACTGTCTATTTCAACTAAATTGATCCATCCAAAACGAACTTTGTACTTTGCTATGAAGTTCCACCAGGAATGAGTTTTCATGCAAAAACTGTCTATTTCAACTAACTTTGTCCATCCAAAACGAACTTTGTACTTTGCTATGAAGTTCCACCAGGAATGAGTTTTCATGCAAAAACTGTCTATTTCAACTAAATTGATCCATCCAAAACGAACTTTGTACTTTGCTATGAAGTTCCACCAGGAATGAGTTTTTATGCAAAAACTGTCTATTTCAACTAAATTGATCCATCCAAAACGAACTTTGTACTTTGCTATGAAGTTCCACCAGGAATGAGTTTTTATGCAAAAACTGTCTATTTCAACTAAATTGATCCATCCAAAACGAACTTTGTACTTTGCTATGAAGTTCCACCAGGAATGAGTTTTCATGCAAAAACTGTCTATTTCAACTAACTTTGTCCATCCAAAACGAACTTTGTACTTTGCTATGAAGTTCCACCAGGAATGAGTTTTCATGCAAAAACTGTCTATTTCAACTAACTTTGTCCATCCAAAACGAACTTTGTACTTTGCTATGAAGTTCCACCAGGAATGAGTTTTCATGCAAAAACTGTCTATTTCAACTAACTTTGTCCATCCAAAACGAACTTTGTACTTTGCTATGAAGTTCCACCAGGAATGAGTTTTCATGCAAAAACTGTCTATTTCAACTAACTTTGTCCATCCAAAACGAACTTTGTACTTTGCTATGAAGTTCCACCAGGAATGAGTTTTCATGCAAAAACTGTCTATTTCAACTAAATTGATCCATCCAAAACGAACTTTGTACTTTGCTATGAAGTTCCACCAGGAATGAGTTTTTATGCAAAAACTGTCTATTTCAACTAAATTGATCCATCCAAAACGAACTTTGTACTTTGCTATGAAGTTCCACCAGGAATGAGTTTTTATGCAAAAACTGTCTATTTCAACTAAATTGATCCATCCAAAACGAACTTTGTACTTTGCTATGAAGTTCCACCAGGAATGAGTTTTCATGCAAAAACTGTCTATTTCAACTAACTTTGTCCATCCAAAACGAACTTTGTACTTTGCTATGAAGTTCCACCTGGAATGAGTTTTCATGCAAAAACTGTCTATTTCAACTAACTTTGTCCATCCAAAACGAACTTTGTACTTTGCTATGAAGTTCCACCAGGAATGAGTTTTTATGCAAAAACTGTCTATTTCAACTAAATTGATCCATCCAAAACGAACTTTGTACTTTGCTATGAAGTTCCACCAGGATTGAGTTTTCATGCAAAAACTGTCTATTTCAACTTACTTTGTCCATCCAAAACGAACTTTGTACTTTGCTATGAAGTTCCACCAGGAATGAGTTTTCATGCAAAAACTGTCTATTTCAACTAACTTTGTCCATCCAAAACGAACTTTGTACTTTGCTATGAAGTTCCACCAGGAATGAGTTTTCATGCAAAAACTGTCTATTTCAACTAACTTTGTCCATCCAAAACGAACTTTGTACTTTGCTATGAAGTTCCACCAGGAATGAGTTTTTATGCAAAAACTGTCTAGTTCAACTAAATTGATCCATCCAAAACGAACTTTGTACATTGCTATGAAGTTCCACCAGGAATGAGTTTTCATGCAAAAACTGTCTATTTCAACTAACTTTGTCCATCCAAAACGAACTTTGTACTTTGCTATGAAGTTCCACCAGGAATGAGTTTTCATGCAAAAACTGTCTATTTCAACTAAATTGATCCATCCAAAACGAACTTTGTACTTTGCTATGAAGTTCCACCAGGAATGAGTTTTTATGCAAAAACTGTCTATTTCAACTAACTTTATCCATCGAAAACGAACTTTGTACTTTGCTATGAAGTTCCACCAGGAATGAGTTTTCATGCAAAAACTGTCTATTTCAACTAACTTTGTCCATCCAAAACGAACTTTGTACTTTGCTATGAAGTTCCACCAGGAATGAGTTTTCATACAAAAACTGTCTATTTCAACTTAATTCGTCCATCCAAAACGAACTTTGTACTTTGCTATGAAGTTCCACCAGGAATGAGTTTTTATGCAAAAACTGTCTATTTCAACTAACTTTGTCCATCTAAAACGAACTTTGTACTTTGCTATGAAGTTCCACCAGGAATGAGTTTTCATGCAAAAACTGTCTATTTCAACTAACTTTGTCCATCTAAAACGAACTTTGTACTTTGCTATGAAGTTCCACCAGGAATGAGTTTTCATGCAAAAACTGTCTATTTCAACTAACTTTGTCTATCCAAAACGAACTTTGTACTTTGCTATGAAGTTCCACCAGGAATGAGTTTTCATGCAAAAACTGTCTATTTCAACTAACTTTGTCCATCCAAAACGAACTTTGTACTTTGCTATGAAGTTCCACCAGGAATGAGTTTTCATACAAAAACTGTCTATTTCAACTTAATTCGTCCATCCAAAACGAACTTTGTACTTTGCTATGAAATTCCACCAGGAATGAGTTTTCATGCAAAAACTGTCTATTTCAACTAACTTTGTCCATCCAAAACGAACTTTGTACTTTGCTATGAAGTTCCACCAGGAATGAGTTTTCATACAAAAACTGTCTATTTCAACTTAATTCGTCCATCCAAAACGAACTTTGTACTTTGCTATGAAGTTCCACCAGGAATGAGTTTTTATGCAAAAACTGTCTATTTCAACTAACTTTGTCCATCTAAAACGAACTTTGTACTTTGCTATGAAGTTCCACCAGGAATGAGTTTTCATACAAAAACTGTCTATTTCAACTTAATTCGTCCATCCAAAACGAACTTTGTACTTTGCTATGAAGTTCCACCAGGAATGAGTTTTCATGCAAAAACTGTCTATTTCAACTAACTTTGTCCATCCAAAACGAACTTTGTACTTTGCTATGAAGTTCCACCAGGAATGAGTTTTCATACAAAAACTGTCTATTTCAACTTAATTCGTCCATCCAAAACGAACTTTGTACTTTGCTATGAAGTTCCACCAGGAATGAGTTTTCATGCAAAAACTGTCTATTTCAACTTAATTCGTCCATCCAAAACGAACTTTGTACTTTGCTATGAAGTTCCACCAGGAATGAGTTTTTATGCAAAAACTGTCTATTTCAACTAACTTTGTCCATCTAAAACGAACTTTGTACTTTGCTATGAAGTTCCACCAGGAATGAGTTTTCATGCAAAAACTGTCTATTTCAACTTAATTCGTCCATCTGATTCGAACTTTGTACTTTGCTATGAAGTTCCACCAGGAATGAGTTTTCATGCAAAAACTGTCTATTTCAACTAACTTTGTCCATCCAAAACGAACTTTGTACTTTGCTATGAAGTTCCACCAGGAATGAGTTTTCATACAAAAACTGTCTATTTCAACTTAATTCGTCCATCCAAAACGAACTTTGTACTTTGCTATGAAGTTCCACCAGGAATGAGTTTTCATACAAAAACTGTCTATTTCAACTTAATTCGTCCATCCAAAACGAACTTTGTACTTTGCTATGAAATTCCACCAGGAATGAGTTTTCATGCAAAAACTGTCTATTTCAACTAACTTTGTCCATCCAAAACGAACTTTGTACTTTGCTATGAAGTTCCACCAGGAATGAGTTTTCATGCAAAAACTGTCTATTTCAACTAACTTTGTCCATCCAAAACGAACTTTGTACTTTGCTATGAAGTTCCACCAGGAATGAGTTTTCATACAAAAACTGTCTATTTCAACTTAATTCGTCCATCCAAAACGAACTTTGTACTTTGCTATGAAGTTCCACCAGGAATGAGTTTTCATACAAAAACTGTCTATTTCAACTTAATTCGTCCATCCAAAACGAACTTTGTACTTTGCTATGAAGTTCCACCAGGAATGAGTTTTCATACAAAAACTGTCTATTTCAACTTAATTCGTCCATCCAAAACGAACTTTGTACTTTGCTATGAAATTCCACCAGGAATGAGTTTTCATGCAAAAACTGTCTATTTCAACTAACTTTGTCCATCCAAAACGAACTTTGTACTTTGCTATGAAGTTCCACCAGGAATGAGTTTTCATGCAAAAACTGTCTATTTCAACTAACTTTGTCCATCCAAAACGAACTTTGTACTTTGCTATGAAGTTCCACCAGGAATGAGTTTTCATACAAAAACTGTCTATTTCAACTTAATTCGTCCATCCAAAACGAACTTTGTACTTTGCTATGAAGTTCCACCAGGAATGAGTTTTCATGCAAAAACTGTCTATTTCAACTAAATTGATCCATCCGATACGAACTTTGTACTTTGCTATGAAGTTCCACCAGGAATGAGTTTTCATACAAAAACTGTCTATTTCAACTTAATTCGTCCATCCAAAACGAACTTTGTACTTTGCTATGAAGTTCCACCAGGAATGAGTTTTTATGCAAAAACTGTCTATTTCAACTAACTTTGTCCATCTAAAACGAACTTTGTACTTTGCTATGAAGTTCCACCAGGAATGAGTTTTCATGCAAAAACTGTCTATTTCAACTTAATTCGTCCATCTGATTCGAACTTTGTACTTTGCTATGAAGTTCCACCAGGAATGAGTTTTCATGCAAAAACTGTCTATTTCAACTAACTTTGTCCATCCAAAACGAACTTTGTACTTTGCTATGAAGTTCCACCAGGAATGAGTTTTCATACAAAAACTGTCTATTTCAACTTAATTCGTCCATCCAAAACGAACTTTGTACTTTGCTATGAAGTTCCACCAGGAATGAGTTTTCATACAAAAACTGTCTATTTCAACTTAATTCGTCCATCCAAAACGAACTTTGTACTTTGCTATGAAGTTCCACCAGGAATGAGTTTTTATGCAAAAACTGTCTATTTCAACTAACTTTGTCCATCTAAAACGAACTTTGTACTTTGCTATGAAGTTCCACTAGGAATGAGTTTTCATGCAAAAACTGTCTATTTCAACTTAATTCGTCCATCTGATTCGAACTTTGTACTTTGCTATGAAGTTCCACCAGGAATGAGTTTTCATGCAAAAACTGTCTATTTCAACTAACTTTGTCCATCCAAAACGAACTTTGTACTTTGCTATGAAGTTCCACCAGGAATGAGTTTTCATACAAAAACTGTCTATTTCAACTTAATTCGTCCATCCAAAACGAGCTTTGTACTTTGCTATGAAGTTCCACCAGGAATGAGTTTTTATGCAAAAACTGTCTATTTCAACTAACTTTGTCCATCTAAAACGAACTTTGTACTTTGCTATGAAGTTCCACCAGGAATGAGTTTTCATGCAAAAACTGTCTATTTGTCCATCCAAAACGAACTTGTACTTTGCTATGAAGTTCCACCAGGAATGAGTTTTCATACAAAAACTGTCTATTTCAACTTAATTCGTCCATCCAAAACGAACTTTGTACTTTGCTATGAAGTTCCACCAGGAATGAGTTTTCATGCAAAAACTGTCTATTTCAACTAACTTTGTCCATCCAAAACGAACTTTGTACTTTGCTATGAAGTTCCACCAGGAATGAGTTTTCATACAAAAACTGTCTATTTCAACTTAATTCGTCCATCCAAAACGAACTTTGTACTTTGCTATGAAGTTCCACCAGGAATGAGTTTTCATGCAAAAACTGTCTATTTCAACTAACTTTGTCCATCCAAAACGAACTTTGTACTTTGCTATGAAGTTCCACCAGGAATGAGTTTTCATACAAAAACTGTCTATTTCAACGTAATTCGTCCATCTGATTCGAACTTTGTACCTTGCTATGAAGTTCCACCAGGAATGAGTTTTCATGCAAAAACTGTCTATTTCAACTAACTTTGTCCATCCGATTCGAACTTTGTACTTTGCTATGAAGTTCCACCAGGAATGAGTTTTTATGCAAAAACTGTCTATTTCAACTAACTTTGTCCATCCAAAACGAACTTTGTACTTTGCTATGAAGTTCCACCAGGAATGAGTTTTCATACAAAAACTGTCTATTTCAACTTAATTCGTCCATCCAAAACGAACTTTGTACTTTGCTATGTAGTTCCACCAGGAATGAGTTTTCATACAAAAACTGTCTATTTCAACTTAATTCGTCCATCCAAAACGAACTTTGTACTTTGCTATGAAGTTCCACCAGGAATGAGTTTTCATGCAAAAACTGTCTATTTCAACTAACTTTGTCCATCCAAAACGAACTTTGTACTTTGCTATGAAGTTCCACCAGGAATGAGTTTTCATGCAAAAACTGTCTATTTCAACTAACTTTGTCCATCTAAAACGAACTTTGTACTTTGCTATGAAGTTCCACCAGGAATGAGTTTTCATACAAAAACTGTCTATTTCAACTTAATTCGTCCATCCAAAACGAACTTTGTACTTTGCTATGAAGTTCCACCAGGAATGAGTTTTCATGCAAAAACTGTCTATTTCAACTAACTTTGTCCATCCAAAACGAACTTTGTACTTTGCTATGAAGTTCCACCAGGAATGAGTTTTCATACAAAAACTGTCTATTTCAACTTAATTCGTCCATCCAAAACGAACTTTGTACTTTGCTATGTAGTTCCACCAGGAATGAGTTTTCATACAAAAACTGTCTATTTCAACTTAATTCGTCCATCCAAAACGAACTTTGTACTTTGCTATGAAGTTCCACCAGGAATGAGTTTTCATGCAAAAACTGTCTATTTCAACTAACTTTGTCCATCCAAAACGAACTTTGTACTTTGCTATGAAGTTCCACCAGGAATGAGTTTTCATACAAAAACTGTCTATTTCAACTTAATTCGTCCATCCAAAACGAACTTTGTACTTTGCTATGAAGTTCCACCAGGAATGAGTTTTTATGCAAAAACTGTCTATTTCAACTAACTTTGTCCATCTAAAACGAACTTTGTACTTTGCTATGAAGTTCCACCAGGAATGAGTTTTTATGCAAAAACTGTCTATTTCAACTTAATTCGTCCATCTGATTCGAACTTTGTACTTTGCTATGAAGTTCCACCAGGAATGAGTTTTCATGCAAAAACTGTCTATTTCAACTAACTTTGTCCATCCAAAACGAACTTTGTACTTTGCTATGAAGTTCCACCAGGAATGAGTTTTCATACAAAAACTGTCTATTTCAACTTAATTCGTCCATCTGATTCGAACTTTGTACTTTGCTATGAAGTTCCACCAGGAATGAGTTTTCATGCAAAAACTGTCTATTTCAACTAACTTTGTCCATCCAAAACGAACTTTGTACTTTGCTATGAAGTTCCACCAGGAATGAGTTTTTATGCAAAAACTGTCTATTTCAACTTAATTCGTCCATCTGATTCGAACTTTGTACTTTGCTATGAAGTTCCACCAGGAATGAGTTTTCATGCAAAAACTGTCTATTTCAACTAACTTTGTCCATCTAAAACGAACTTTGTACTTTGCTATGAAGTTCCACCAGTAAGGAGTTTTCATGCAAAAACTGTCTATTACAACTTAATTCGTCCATCTGATTCGAACTTTGTACTTTGCTATGAAGTTCCACCAGGAATGAGTTTTCATGCAAAAACTGTCTATTTCAACTAACTTTGTCCATCCAAAACGAACTTTGTACTTTGCTATGAAGTTCCACCAGGAATGAGTTTTCATGCAAAAACTGTCTATTTCAACTTAATTCGTCCATCTGATTCGAACTTTGTACTTTGCTATGAAGTTCCACCAGGAATGAGTTTTCATGCAAAAACTGTCTATTTCAACTTAATTCGTCCATCCAAAACGAACTTTGTACTTTGCTATGAAGTTCCACCAGGAATGAGTTTTCATGCAAAAACTGTCTATTTCAACTAACTTTGTCCATCCAAAACGAACTTTGTACTTTGCTATGAAGTTCCACCAGGAATGAGTTTTCATACAAAAACTGTCTATTTCAACTTAATTCGTCCATCCAAAACGAACTTTGTACTTTGCTATGAAGTTCCACCAGGAATGAGTTTTTATGCAAAAACTGTCTATTTCAACTAACTTTGTCCATCTAAAACGAACTTTGTACTTTGCTATGAAGTTCCACCAGGAATGAGTTTTCATGCAAAAACTGTCTATTTCAACTTAATTCGTCCATCTGATTCGAACTTTGTACTTTGCTATGAAGTTCCACCAGGAATGAGTTTTCATGCAAAAACTGTCTATTTCAACTAACTTTGTCCATCCAAAACGAACTTTGTACTTTGCTATGAAGTTCCACCAGGAATGAGTTTTTATGCAAAAACTGTCTATTTCAACTTAATTCGTCCATCTGATTCGAACTTTGTACTTTGCTATGAAGTTCCACCAGGAATGAGTTTTCATGCAAAAACTGTCTATTTCAACTTAATTCGTCCATCCAAAACGAACTTTGTACTTTGCTATGAAGTTCCACCAGGAATGAGTTTTCATGCAAAAACTGTCTATTTCAACTAACTTTGTCCATCCAAAACGAACTTTGTACTTTGCTATGAAGTTCCACCAGGAATGAGTTTTCATACAAAAACTGTCTATTTCAACTTAATTCGTCCATCCAAAACGAACTTTGTACTTTGCTATGAAGTTCCACCAGGAATGAGTTTTTATGCAAAAACTGTCTATTTCAACTAACTTTGTCCATCTAAAACGAACTTTGTACTTTGCTATGAAGTTCCACCAGGAATGAGTTTTCATGCAAAAACTGTCTATTTCAACTTAATTCGTCCATCTGATTCGAACTTTGTACTTTGCTATGAAGTTCCACCAGGAATGAGTTTTCATGCAAAAACTGTCTATTTCAACTAACTTTGTCCATCCAAAACGAACTTTGTACTTTGCTATGAAGTTCCACCAGGAATGAGTTTTCATACAAAAACTGTCTATTTCAACTTAATTCGTCCATCCAAAACGAACTTTGTACTTTGCTATGAAGTTCCACCAGGAATGAGTTTTCATACAAAAACTGTCTATTTCAACTTAATTCGTCCATCCAAAACGAACTTTGTACTTTGCTATGAAGTTCCACCAGGAATGAGTTTTTATGCAAAAACTGTCTATTTCAACTAACTTTGTCCATCTAAAACGAACTTTGTACTTTGCTATGAAGTTCCACCAGGAATGAGTTTTCATGCAAAAACTGTCTATTTCAACTTAATTCGTCCATCTGATTCGAACTTTGTACTTTGCTATGAAGTTCCACCAGGAATGAGTTTTCATGCAAAAACTGTCTATTTCAACTAACTTTGTCCATCCAAAACGAACTTTGTACTTTGCTATGAAGTTCCACCAGGAATGAGTTTTCATACAAAAACTGTCTATTTCAACTTAATTCGTCCATCTGATTCGAACTTTGTACTTTGCTATGAAGTTCCACCAGGAATGAGTTTTCATGCAAAAACTGTCTATTTCAACTAACTTTGTCCATCCAAAACGAACTTTGTACTTTGCTATGAAGTTCCACCAGGAATGAGTTTTCATGCAAAAACTGTCTATTTCAACTAACTTTGTCCATCCAAAACGAACTTTGTACTTTGCTATGAAGTTCCACCAGGAATGAGTTTTCATGCAAAAACTGTCTATTTCAACTAACTTTGTCCATCCAAAACGAACTTTGTACTTTGCTATGAAGTTCCACCAGGAATGAGTTTTCATACAAAAACTGTCTATTTCAACTTAATTCGTCCATCCAAAACGAACTTTGTACTTTGCTATGAAGTTCCACCAGGAATGAGTTTTCATACAAAAACTGTCTATTTCAACTTAATTCGTCCATCCAAAACGAACTTTGTACTTTGCTATGAAGTTCCACCAGGAATGAGTTTTTATGCAAAAACTGTCTATTTCAACTAACTTTGTCCATCTAAAACGAACTTTGTACTTTGCTATGAAGTTCCACCAGGAATGAGTTTTCATGCAAAAACTGTCTATTTCAACTTAATTCGTCCATCTGATTCGAACTTTGTACTTTGCTATGAAGTTCCACCAGGAATGAGTTTTCATGCAAAAACTGTCTATTTCAACTAACTTTGTCCATCCAAAACGAACTTTGTACTTTGCTATGAAGTTCCACCAGGAATGAGTTTTCATACAAAAACTGTCTATTTCAACTTAATTCGTCCATCTGATTCGAACTTTGTACTTTGCTATGAAGTTCCACCAGGAATGAGTTTTCATGCAAAAACTGTCTATTTCAACTAACTTTGTCCATCCAAAACGAACTTTGTACTTTGCTATGAAGTTCCACCAGGAATGAGTTTTCATGCAAAAACTGTCTATTTCAACTAACTTTGTCCATCCAAAACGAACTTTGTACTTTGCTATGAAGTTCCACCAGGAATGAGTTTTCATGCAAAAACTGTCTATTTCAACTAACTTTGTCCATCCAAAACGAACTTTGTACTTTGCTATGAAGTTCCACCAGGAATGAGTTTTCATACAAAAACTGTCTATTTCAACTTAATTGATCCATCCAAAACGAACTTTGTACTTTGCTATGAAGTTCCACCAGGAATGAGTTTTCATGCAAAAACTGTCTATTTCAACTAACTTTGTCCATCCAAAACGAACTTTGTACTTTGCTATGAAGTTCCACCAGGAATGAGTTTTCATACAAAAACTGTCTATTTCAACTTAATTCGTCCATCCAAAACGAACTTTGTACTTTGCTATGAAGTTCCACCAGGAATGAGTTTTTATGCAAAAACTGTCTATTTCAACTAACTTTGTCCATCTAAAACGAACTTTGTACTTTGCTATGAAGTTCCACCAGGAATGAGTTTTCATGCAAAAACTGTCTATTTCAACTTAATTCGTCCATCTGATTCGAACTTTGTACTTTGCTATGAAGTTCCAGCAGGAATGAGTTTTCATGCAAAAACTGTCTATTTCAACTAACTTTGTCCATCCAAAACGAACTTTGTACTTAGCTATGAAGTTCCACCAGGAATGAGTTTTCATACAAAAACTGTCTATTTCAACTTAATTCGTCCATCCAAAACGAACTTTGTACTTTGCTATGAAGTTCCACCAGGAATGAGTTTTCATACAAAAACTGTCTATTTCAACTTAATTCGTCCATCCAAAACGAACTTTGTACTTTGCTATGAAGTTCCACCAGGAATGAGTTTTCATGCAAAAACTGTCTATTTCAACTAACTTTGTCCATCCAAAACGAACTTTGTACTTTGCTATGAAGTTCCACCAGGAATGAGTTTTCATGCAAAAACTGTCTATTTCAACTAACTTTGTCCATCCAAAACGAACTTTGTACTTTGCTATGAAGTTCCACCAGGAATGAGTTTTCATACAAAAACTGTCTATTTCAACTTAATTCGTCCATCCAAAACGAACTTTGTACTTTGCTATGAAGTTCCACCAGGAATGAGTTTTCAAGCAAAAACTGTCTATTTCAACTAAATTGATCCATCCAAAACGAACTTTGTACTTTGCTATGAAGTTCCACCAGGAATGAGTTTTCATGCAAAAACTGTCTATTTCAACTAACTTTGTCCATCCAAAACGAACTTTGTACTTTGCTATGAAGTTCCACCAGGAATGAGTTTTCATACAAAAACTGTCTATTTCAACTTAATTCGTCCATCCAAAACGAACTTTGTACTTTGCTATGAAGTTCCACCAGGAATGAGTTTTTATGCAAAAACTGTCTATTTCAACTAACTTTGTCCATCCAAAACGAACTTTGTACTTTGCTATGAAGTTCCACCAGGAATGAGTTTTCATGCAAAAACTGTCTATTTCAACTTAATTCGTCCATCTGATTCGAACTTTGTACTTTGCTATGAAGTTCCACCAGGAATGAGTTTTCATGCAAAAACTGTCTATTTCAACTAACTTTGTCCATCCAAAACGAACTTTGTACTTTGCTATGAAGTTCCACCAGGAATGAGTTTTCATGCAAAAACTGTCTATTTCAACTAACTTTGTCCATCCAAAACGAACTTTGTACTTTGCTATGAAGTTCCACCAGGAATGAGTTTTCATGCAAAAACTGTCTATTTCAACTAACTTTGTCCATCTAAAACGAACTTTGTACTTTGCTATGAAGTTCTACCAGGAATGAGTTTTCATACAAAAACTGTCTATTTCAACTAACTTTGTCTATCCAAAACGAACTTTGTACTTTGCTATGAAGTTCCACCAGGAATGAGTTTTCATACAAAAACTGTCTATTTCAACTTAATTCGTCCAACCAAAACGAACTTTGTACTTTGCTATGAAGTTCCACCAGGAATGAGTTTTTATGCAAAAACTGTCTATTTCAACTAACTTTGTCCATCTAAAACGAACTTTGTACTTTGCTATGAAGTTCCACCAGGAATGAGTTTTCATGCAAAAACTGTCTATTTCAACTTAATTCGTCCATCTGATTCGAACTTTGTACTTTGCTATGAAGTTCCACCAGGAATGAGTTTTCATACAAAAACTGTCTATTTCAACTTAATTCGTCCATCCAAAACGAACTTTGTACTTTGCTATGAAGTTCCACCAGGAATGAGTTTTCATGCAAAAACTGTCTATTTCAACTAACTTTGTCCATCTAAAACGAACTTTGTACTTTGCTATGAAGTTCCACCAGGAATGAGTTTTCATGCAAAAACTGTCTATTTCAACTTAATTCGTCCATCTGATTCGAACTTTGTACTTTGCTATGAAGTTCCACCAGGAATGAGTTTTCATACAAAAACTGTCTATTTCAACTAAATTGATCCATCCAAAACGAACTTTGTACTTTGCTATGAAGTTCCACCAGGAATGAGTTTTTATGCAAAAACTGTCTATTTCAACTAACTTTGTCCATCTAAAACGAACTTTGTACTTTGCTATGAAGTTCCACCAGGAATGAGTGTTCATGCAAAAACTGTCTATTTCAACTTAATTCGTCCATCTGATTCGAACTTTGTACTTTGCTATGAAGTTCCACCAGGAATGAGTTTTCATGCAAAAACTGTCTATTTCAACTTAATTCGTCCATCTGATTCGAACTTTGTACTTTGCTATGAAGTTCCACCAGGAATGAGTTTTCATACAAAAACTGTCTATTTCAACTAAATTGATCCATCCAAAACGAACTTTGTACTTTGCTATGAAGTTCCACCAGGAATGAGTTTTTATGCAAAAACTGTCTATTTCAACTAACTTTGTCCATCTAAAACGAACTTTGTACTTTGCTATGAAGTTCCACCAGGAATGAGTTTTCATACAAAAACTGTCTATTTCAACTTAATTCGTCCATCCAAAACGAACTTTGTACTTTGCTATGAAGTTCCACCAGGAATGAGTTTTCATGCAAAAACTGTCTATTTCAACTAACTTTGTCCATCCAAAACGAACTTTGTACTTTGCTATGAAGTTCCACCAGGAATGAGTTTTCATACAAAAACTGTCTATTTCAACTTAATTCGTCCAACCAAAACGAACTTTGTACTTTGCTATGAAGTTCCACCAGGAATGAGTTTTTATGCAAAAACTGTCTATTTCAACTAACTTTGTCTATCCAAAACGAACTTTGTACTTTGCTATGAAGTTCCACCAGGAATGAGTTTTCATACAAAAACTGTCTATTTCAACTTAATTCGTCCAACCAAAACGAACTTTGTACTTTGCTATGAAGTTCCACCAGGAATGAGTTTTTATGCAAAAACTGTCTATTTCAACTAACTTTGTCCATCCAAAACGAACTTTGTACTTTGCTATGAAGTTCCACCAGGAATGAGTTTTCATGCAAAAACTGTCTATTTCAACTAACTTTGTCCATCTAAAACGAACTTTGTACTTTGCTATGAAGTTCCACCAGGAATGAGTTTTCATGCAAAAACTGTCTATTTCAACTTAATTCGTCCATCTGATTCGAACTTTGTACTTTGCTATGAAGTTCCACCAGGAATGAGTTTTCATGCAAAAACTGTCTATTTCAACTTAATTCGTCCATCTGATTCGAACTTTGTACTTTGCTATGAAGTTCCACCAGGAATGAGTTTTCATACAAAAACTGTCTATTTCAACTAAATTGATCCATCCAAAACGAACTTTGTACTTTGCTATGAAGTTCCACCAGGAATGAGTTTTTATGCAAAAACTGTCTATTTCAACTAACTTTGTCCATCTAAAACGAACTTTGTACTTTGCTATGAAGTTCCACCAGGAATGAGTTTTCATGCAAAAACTGTCTATTTCAACTTAATTCGTCCATCTGATTCGAACTTTGTACTTTGCTATGAAGTTCCACCAGGAATGAGTTTTCATGCAAAAACTGTCTATTTCAACTTAATTCGTCCATCTGATTCGAACTTTGTACTTTGCTATGAAGTTCCACCAGGAATGAGTTTTCATGCAAAAACTGTCTATTTCAACTTAATTCGTCCATCTGATTCGAACTTTGTACTTTGCTATGAAGTTCCACCAGGAATGAGTTTTCATACAAAAACTGTCTATTTCAACTAAATTGATCCATCCAAAACGAACTTTGTACTTTGCTATGAAGTTCCACCAGGAATGAGTTTTTATGCAAAAACTGTCTATTTCAACTAACTTTGTCCATCTAAAACGAACTTTGTACTTTGCTATGAAGTTCCACCAGGAATGAGTTTTCATACAAAAACTGTCTATTTCAACTAAATTGATCCATCCAAAACGAACTTTGTACTTTGCTATGAAGTTCCATCAGGAATGAGTTTTTATGCAAAAACTGTCTATTTCAACTAACTTTGTCCATCTAAAACGAACTTTGTACTTTGCTATGAAGTTCCACCAGGAATGAGTTTTCATACAAAAACTGTCTATTTCAACTTAATTCGTCCAACCAAAACGAACTTTGTACTTTGCTATGAAGTTCCACCAGGAATGAGTTTTCATGCAAAAACTGTCTATTTCAACTAACTTTGTCCATCCAAAACGAACTTTGTACTTTGCTATGAAGTTCCACCAGGAATGAGTTTTCATACAAAAACTGTCTATTTCAACTTAATTCGTCCAACCAAAACGAACTTTGTACTTTGCTATGAAGTTCCACCAGGAATGAGTTTTTATGCAAAAACTGTCTATTTCAACTAACTTTGTCTATCCAAAACGAACTTTGTACTTTGCTATGAAGTTCCACCAGGAATGAGTTTTCATACAAAAACTGTCTATTTCAACTTAATTCGTCCAACCAAAACGAACTTTGTACTTTGCTATGAAGTTCCACCAGGAATGAGTTTTCATGCAAAAACTGTCTATTTCAACTAACTTTGTCCATCTAAAACGAACTTTGTACTTTGCTATGAAGTTCCACCAGGAATGAGTTTTCATGCAAAAACTGTCTATTTCAACTAACTTTGTCCATCCAAAACGAACTTTGTACTTTGCTATGAAGTTCCACCAGGAATGAGTTTTCATGCAAAAACTGTCTATTTCAACTAACTTTGTCCATCTAAAACGAACTTTGTACTTTGCTATGAAGTTCCACCAGGAATGAGTTTTCATGCAAAAACTGTCTATTTCAACTTAATTCGTCCATCTGATTCGAACTTTGTACTTTGCTATGAAGTTCCACCAGGAATGAGTTTTCATGCAAAAACTGTCTATTTCAACTTAATTCGTCCATCTGATTCGAACTTTGTACTTTGCTATGAAGTTCCACCAGGAATGAGTTTTCATACAAAAACTGTCTATTTCAACTTAATTCGTCCATCTGATTCGAACTTTGTACTTTGCTATGAAGTTCCACCAGGAATGAGTTTTCATGCAAAAACTGTCTATTTCAACTTAATTCGTCCATCTGATTCGAACTTTGTACTTTGCTATGAAGTTCCACCAGGAATGAGTTTTCATACAAAAACTGTCTATTTCAACTAAATTGATCCATCCAAAACGAACTTTGTACTTTGCTATGAAGTTCCACCAGGAATGAGTTTTTATGCAAAAACTGTCTATTTCAACTAACTTTGTCCATCTAAAACGAACTTTGTACTTTGCTATGAAGTTCCACCAGGAATGAGTTTTCATGCAAAAACTGTCTATTTCAACTAACTTTGTCCATCTAAAACGAACTTTGTACTTTGCTATGAAGTTCCACCAGGAATGAGTTTTCATGCAAAAACTGTCTATTTCAACTTAATTCGTCCAACCAAAACGAACTTTGTACTTTGCTATGAAGTTCCACCAGGAATGAGTTTTTATGCAAAAACTGTCTATTTCAACTAACTTTGTCCATCTAAAACGAACTTTGTACTTTGCTATGAAGTTCCACCAGGAATGAGTTTTCATGCAAAAACTGTCTATTTCAACTTAATTCGTCCATCTGATTCGAACTTTGTACTTTGCTATGAAGTTCCACCAGGAATGAGTTTTCATGCAAAAACTGTCTATTTCAACTTAATTCGTCCATCTGATTCGAACTTTGTACTTTGCTATGAAGTTCCACCAGGAATGAGTTTTCATGCAAAAACTGTCTATTTCAACTTAATTCGTCCATCTGATTCGAACTTTGTACTTTGCTATGAAGTTCCACCAGGAATGAGTTTTCATGCAAAAACTGTCTATTTCAACTTAATTCGTCCATCTGATTCGAACTTTGTACTTTGCTATGAAGTTCCACCAGGAATGAGTTTTCATACAAAAACTGTCTATTTCAACTAAATTGATCCATCCAAAACGAACTTTGTACTTTGCTATGAAGTTCCACCAGGAATGAGTTTTTATGCAAAAACTGTCTATTTCAACTAACTTTGTCCATCTAAAACGAACTTTGTACTTTGCTATGAAGTTCCACCAGGAATGAGTTTTCATACAAAAACTGTCTATTTCAACTAAATTGATCCATCCAAAACGAACTTTGTACTTTGCTATGAAGTTCCATCAGGAATGAGTTTTTATGCAAAAACTGTCTATTTCAACTAACTTTGTCCATCTAAAACGAACTTTGTACTTTGCTATGAAGTTCCACCAGGAATGAGTTTTTATGCAAAAACTGTCTATTTCAACTAACTTTGTCCATCTAAAACGAACTTTGTACTTTGCTATGAAGTTCCACCAGGAATGAGTTTTCATGCAAAAACTGTCTATTTCAACTTAATTCGTCCATCTGATTCGAACTTTGTACTTTGCTATGAAGTTCCACCAGGAATGAGTTTTCATGCAAAAACTGTCTATTTCAACTTAATTCGTCCATCTGATTCGAACTTTGTACTTTGCTATGAAGTTCCACCAGGAATGAGTTTTCATGCAAAAACTGTCTATTTCAACTTAATTCGTCCATCTGATTCGAACTTTGTACTTTGCTATGAAGTTCCACCAGGAATGAGTTTTCATGCAAAAACTGTCTATTTCAACTTAATTCGTCCATCTGATTCGAACTTTGTACTTTGCTATGAAGTTCCACCAGGAATGAGTTTTCATACAAAAACTGTCTATTTCAACTAAATTGATCCATCCAAAACGAACTTTGTACTTTGCTATGAAGTTCCACCAGGAATGAGTTTTTATGCAAAAACTGTCTATTTCAACTAACTTTGTCCATCTAAAACGAACTTTGTACTTTGCTATGAAGTTCCACCAGGAATGAGTTTTCATGCAAAAACTGTCTATTTCAACTAACTTTGTCCATCTAAAACGAACTTTGTACTTTGCTATGAAGTTCCACCAGGAATGAGTTTTCATGCAAAAACTGTCTATTTCAACTTAATTCGTCCAACCAAAACGAACTTTGTACTTTGCTATGAAGTTCCACCAGGAATGAGTTTTTATGCAAAAACTGTCTATTTCAACTAACTTTGTCCATCTAAAACGAACTTTGTACTTTGCTATGAAGTTCCACCAGGAATGAGTTTTCATGCAAAAACTGTCTATTTCAACTTAATTCGTCCATCTGATTCGAACTTTGTACTTTGCTATGAAGTTCCACCAGGAATGAGTTTTCATGCAAAAACTGTCTATTTCAACTTAATTCGTCCATCTGATTCGAACTTTGTACTTTGCTATGAAGTTCCACCAGGAATGAGTTTTCATGCAAAAACTGTCTATTTCAACTTAATTCGTCCATCTGATTCGAACTTTGTACTTTGCTATGAAGTTCCACCAGGAATGAGTTTTCATGCAAAAACTGTCTATTTCAACTTAATTCGTCCATCTGATTCGAACTTTGTACTTTGCTATGAAGTTCCACCAGGAATGAGTTTTCATACAAAAACTGTCTATTTCAACTAAATTGATCCATCCAAAACGAACTTTGTACTTTGCTATGAAGTTCCACCAGGAATGAGTTTTTATGCAAAAACTGTCTATTTCAACTAACTTTGTCCATCTAAAACGAACTTTGTACTTTGCTATGAAGTTCCACCAGGAATGAGTTTTCATGCAAAAACTGTCTATTTCAACTAACTTTGTCCATCTAAAACGAACTTTGTACTTTGCTATGAAGTTCCACCAGGAATGAGTTTTCATGCAAAAACTGTCTATTTCAACTTAATTCGTCCAACCAAAACGAACTTTGTACTTTGCTATGAAGTTCCACCAGGAATGAGTTTTTATGCAAAAACTGTCTATTTCAACTAACTTTGTCCATCTAAAACGAACTTTGTACTTTGCTATGAAGTTCCACCAGGAATGAGTTTTTCATGCAAAAACTGTCTATTTCAACTTAATTCGTCCATCTGATTCGAACTTTGTACTTTGCTATGAAGTTCCACCAGGAATGAGTTTTCATGCAAAAACTGTCTATTTCAACTTAATTCGTCCATCTGATTCGAACTTTGTACTTTGCTATGAAGTTCCACCAGGAATGAGTTTTCATGCAAAAACTGTCTATTTCAACTTAATTCGTCCATCTGATTCGAACTTTGTACTTTGCTATGAAGTTCCACCAGGAATGAGTTTTCATACAAAAACTGTCTATTTCAACTAAATTGATCCATCCAAAACGAACTTTGTACTTTGCTATGAAGTTCCACCAGGAATGAGTTTTTATGCAAAAACTGTCTATTTCAACTAACTTTGTCCATCTAAAACGAACTTTGTACTTTGCTATGAAGTTCCACCAGGAATGAGTTTTCATACAAAAACTGTCTATTTCAACTAAATTGATCCATCCAAAACGAACTTTGTACTTTGCTATGAAGTTCCATCAGGAATGAGTTTTTATGCAAAAACTGTCTATTTCAACTAACTTTGTCCATCTAAAACGAACTTTGTACTTTGCTATGAAGTTCCACCAGGAATGAGTTTTCATACAAAAACTGTCTATTTCAACTTAATTCGTCCATCCAAAACGAACTTTGTACTTTGCTATGAAGTTCCACCAGGAATGAGTTTTCATGCAAAAACTGTCTATTTCAACTAACTTTGTCCATCCAAAACGAACTTTGTACTTTGCTATGAAGTTCCACCAGGAATGAGTTTTCATACAAAAACTGTCTATTTCAACTTAATTCGTCCAACCAAAACGAACTTTGTACTTTGCTATGAAGTTCCACCAGGAATGAGTTTTTATGCAAAAACTGTCTATTTCAACTAACTTTGTCTATCCAAAACGAACTTTGTACTTTGCTATGAAGTTCCACCAGGAATGAGTTTTCATACAAAAACTGTCTATTTCAACTTAATTCGTCCAACCAAAACGAACTTTGTACTTTGCTATGAAGTTCCACCAGGAATGAGTTTTCATGCAAAAACTGTCTATTTCAACTAACTTTGTCCATCTAAAACGAACTTTGTACTTTGCTATGAAGTTCCACCAGGAATGAGTTTTCATGCAAAAACTGTCTATTTCAACTAACTTTGTCCATCCAAAACGAACTTTGTACTTTGCTATGAAGTTCCACCAGGAATGAGTTTTCATGCAAAAACTGTCTATTTCAACTAACTTTGTCCATCTAAAACGAACTTTGTACTTTGCTATGAAGTTCCACCAGGAATGAGTTTTTATGCAAAAACTGTCTATTTCAACTAACTTTGTCCATCTAAAACGAACTTTGTACTTTGCTATGAAGTTCCACCAGCAATGAGTTTTCATGCAAAAACTGTCTATTTCAACTTAATTCGTCCATCTGATTCGAACTTTGTACTTTGCTATGAAGTTCCACCAGGAATGAGTTTTCATACAAAAACTGTCTATTTCAACTTAATTCGTCCATCCAAAACGAACTTTGTACTTTGCTATGAAGTTCCACCAGGAATGAGTTTTCATGCAAAAACTGTCTATTTCAACTAACTTTGTCCATCTAAAACGAACTTTGTACTTTGCTATGAAGTTCTACCAGGAATGAGTTTTCATACAAAAACTGTCTATTTCAACTAACTTTGTCTATCCAAAACGAACTTTGTACTTTGCTATGAAGTTCCACCAGGAATGAGTTTTCATACAAAAACTGTCTATTTCAACTTAATTCGTCCAACCAAAACGAACTTTGTACTTTGCTATGAAGTTCCACCAGGAATGAGTTTTTATGCAAAAACTGTCTATTTCAACTAACTTTGTCCATCTAAAACGAACTTTGTACTTTGCTATGAAGTTCCACCAGGAATGAGTTTTCATGCAAAAACTGTCTATTTCAACTTAATTCGTCCATCTGATTCGAACTTTGTACTTTGCTATGAAGTTCCACCAGGAATGAGTTTTCATACAAAAACTGTCTATTTCAACTTAATTCGTCCATCCAAAACGAACTTTGTACTTTGCTATGAAGTTCCACCAGGAATGAGTTTTCATGCAAAAACTGTCTATTTCAACTAACTTTGTCCATCCAAAACGAACTTTGTACTTTGCTATGAAGTTCCACCAGGAATGAGTTTTCATACAAAAACTGTCTTTTTCAACTTAATTCGTCCATCCAAAACGAACTTTGTACTTTGCTATGAAGTTCCACCAGGAATGAGTTTTTATGCAAAAACTGTCTATTTCAACTAACTTTGTCCATCTAAAACGAACTTTGTACTTTGCTATGAAGTTCCACCAGGAATGAGTTTTCATGCAAAAACTGTCTATTTCAACTTAATTCGTCCATCTGATTCGAACTTTGTACTTTGCTATGAAGTTCCACCAGGAATGAGTTTTTATGCAAAAACTGTCTATTTCAACTAAATTGATCCATCCAAAACGAACTTTGTACTTTGCTATGAAGTTCCACCAGGAATGAGTTTTCATGCAAAAACTGTCTATTTCAACTAACTTTGTCCATCCAAAACGAACTTTGTACTTTGCTATGAAGTTCCACCAGGAATGAGTTTTCATGCAAAAACTGTCTATTTCAACTAACTTTGTCCATCCAAAACGAACTTTGTATTTTGCTATGAAGTTCCACCAGGAATGAGTTTTCATGCAAAAACTGTCTATTTCAACTAACTTTGTCCATCCAAAACGAACTTTGTACTTTGCTATGAAGTTCCACCAGGAATGAGTTTTCATGCAAAAACTGTCTATTTCAACTAACTTTGTCCATCTAAAACGAACTTTGTACTTTGCTATGAAGTTCCACCAGCAATGAGTTTTCATGCAAAAACTGTCTATTTCAACTAACTTTGTCCATCTAAAACGAACTTTGTACTTTGCTATGAAGTTCCACCAGGAATGAGTTTTCATGCAAAAACTGTCTATTTCAACTAACTTTGTCCATCTAAAACGAACTTTGTACTTTGCTATGAAGTTCCACCAGGAATGAGTTTTCATGCAAAAACTGTCTATTTCAACTTAATTCGTCCATCTGATTCGAACTTTGTACTTTGCTATGAAGTTCCACCAGGAATGAGTTTTCATGCAAAAACTGTCTATTTCAACTAACTTTGTCCATCCAAAACGAACTTTGTACTTTGCTATGAAGTTCCACCAGGAATGAGTTTTTATGCAAAAACTGTCTATTTCAACTAACTTTGTCCATCCAAAACGAACTTTGTACTTTGCTATGAAGTTCCACCAGGAATGAGTTTTCATACAAAAACTGTCTATTTCAACTAAATTGATCCATCCAAAACGAACTTTGTACTTTGCTATGAAGTTCCATCAGGAATGAGTTTTTATGCAAAAACTGTCTATTTCAACTAACTTTGTCCATCCAAAACGAACTTTGTACTTTGCTATGAAGTTCCACCAGGAATGAGTTTTCATGCAAAAACTGTCTATTTCAACTAACTTTGTCCATCTAAAACGAACTTTGTACTTTGCTATGAAGTTCTACCAGGAATGAGTTTTCATGCAAAAACTGTCTATTTCAACTAACTTTGTCCATCTAAAACGAACTTTTTACTTTGCTATGAAGTTCCACCAGGAATGAGTTTTTATGCAAAAACTGTCTATTTCAACTAACTTTGTCCATCCAAAACGAACTTTGTACTTTGCTATGAAGTTCCACCAGGAATGAGTTTTCATACAAAAACTGTCTATTTCAACTAAATTGATCCATCCAAAACGAACTTTGTACTTTGCTATGAAGTTCCACCAGGAATGAGTTTTCATACAAAAACTGTCTATTTCAACTTAATTCGTCCATCCAAAACGAACTTTGTACTTTGCTATGAAGTTCCACCAGGAATGAGTTTTCATGCAAAAACTGTCTATTTCAACTAACTTTGTCCATCCAAAACGAACTTTGTACTTTGCTATGAAGTTCCACCAGGAATGAGTTTTCATGCAAAAACTGTCTATTTCAACTAAATTGATCCATCCAAAACGAACTTTGTACTTTGCTATGAAGTTCCACCAGGAATGAGTTTTCATGCAAAAACTGTCTATTTCAACTAACTTTGTCCATCCAAAACGAACTTTGTACTTTGCTATGAAGTTCCACCAGGAATGAGTTTTCATACAAAAACTGTCTATTTCAACTAAATTGATCCATCCAAAACGAACTTTGTACTTTGCTATGAAGTTCCACCAGGAATGAGTTTTCATGCAAAAACTGTCTATTTCAACTAACTTTGTCCATCCAAAACGAACTTTGTACTTTGCTATGAAGTTCCACCAGGAATGAGTTTTCATACAAAAACTGTCTATTTTAACTAACTTTGTCCATCTAAAACGAACTTTGTACTTTGCTATGAAGTTCTACCAGGAATGAGTTTTCATGCAAAAACTGTCTATTTCAACTAAATTGATCCATCCAAAACGAACTTTGTACTTTGCTATGAAGTTCCACCAGGAATGAGTTTTCATGCAAAAACTGTCTATTTCAACTAAATTGATCCATCCAAAACGAACTTTTTACTTTGCTATGAAGTTCCACCAGGAATGAGTTTTCATGCAAAAACTGTCTATTTCAACTAAATTGATCCATCCAAAACGAGCTTTTTACTTTGCTATGAAGTTCCACCAGGAATGAGTTTTCATGCAAAAACTGTCTATTTCAACTAAATTGATCCATCCAAAACGAACTTTGTACTTTGCTATGAAGTTCCACCAGGAATGAGTTTTCATGCAAAAACTGTCTATTTCAACTAAATTGATCCATCCAAAACGAACTTTGTACTTTGCTATGAAGTTCCACCAGGAATGAGTTTTCATGCAAAAACTGTCTATTTCAACTAACTTTGTCCATCCAAAACGAACTTTGTACTTTGCTATGAAGTTCCACCAGGAATGAGTTTTCATGCAAAAACTGTCTATTTCAACTAAATTGATCCATCCAAAACGAACTTTGTACTTTGCTATGAAGTTCCACCAGGAATGAGTTTTCATGCAAAAACTGTCTATTTCAACTAAATTGATCCATCCAAAACGAACTTTTTACTTTGCTATGAAGTTCCACCAGGAATGAGTTTTCATGCAAAAACTGTCTATTTCAACTAAATTGATCCATCCAAAACGAGCTTTTTACTTTGCTATGAAGTTCCACCAGGAATGAGTTTTCATGCAAAAACTGTCTATTTCAACTAACTTTGTCCATCCAAAACGAACTTTGTACTTTGCTATGAAGTTCCACCAGGAATGAGTTTTCATACAAAAACTGTCTATTTCAACTTAATTCGTCCATCCAAAACAAACTTTGTACTTTGCTATGAAGTTCCACCAGGAATGAGTTTTCATGCAAAAACTGTCTATTTCAACTAACTTTGTCCATCCAAAACGAACTTTGTACTTTGCTATGAAGTTCCACCAGGAATGAGTTTTCATGCAAAAACTGTCTATTTCAACTAACTTTGTCCATCCAAAACGAACTTTGTACTTTGCTATGAAGTTCCACCAGGAATGAGTTTTCATGCAAAAACTGTCTATTTCAACTAACTTTGTCCATCCAAAACGAACTTTGTACTTTGCTATGAAGTTCCACCAGGAATGAGTTTTCATGCAAAAACTGTCTATTTCAACTAACTTTGTCCATCCAAAACGAACTTTGTACTTTGCTATGAAGTTCCACCAGGAATGAGTTTTCATGCAAAAACTGTCTATTTCAACTAAATTGATCCATCCAAGACGAACTTTGTACTTTGCTATGAAGTTCCACCAGGAATGAGTTTTCATGCAAAAACTGTCTATTTCAACTAACTTTGTCCATCCAAAACGAACTTTGTACTTTGCTATGAAGTTCCACCAGGAATGAGTTTTCATGCAAAAACTGTCTATTTCAACTAAATTGATCCATCCAAAACGAACTTTTTACTTTGCTATGAAGTTCCACCAGGAATGAGTTTTCATGCAAAAACTGTCTATTTCAACTAACTTTGTCCATCTAAAACGAACTTTGTACTTTGCTATGAAGTTCCACCAGGAATGAGTTTTCATACAAAAACTGTCTATTTCAACTTAACTGATCCATCCAAAACGAACTTTGTACTTTGCTATGAAGTTCCACCAGGAATGAGTTTTCATGCAAAAACTGTCTATTCCAACTAACTTTGTCCATCCAAAACGAACTTTGTACTTTGCTATGAAGTTCCACCAGGAATGAGTTTTCATGCAAAAACTGTCTATTTCAACTAAATTGATCCATCCAAAACGAACTTTGTACTTTGCTATGAAGTTCCACCAGGAATGAGTTTTTATGCAAAAACTGTCTATTTCAACTAACTTTGTCCATCCAAAACGAATTTTGTACTTTGCTATGAAGTTCCACCAGGAATGAGTTTTTATGCAAAAACTGTCTTTTTCAACTAACTTTGTCCATCCAAAACGAACTTTGTACTTTGCTATGAAGTTCCACCAGGAATGAGTTTTCATGCAAAAACTGTCTATTTCAACTAACTTTGTCCATCCAAAACGAACTTTGTACTTTGCTATGAAGTTCCACCAGGAATGAGTTTTCATGAAAAACCTGTCTATTTCAACTAAATTGATCCATCCAAAACGAACTTTGTACTTTGCTATGAAGTTCCACCAGGAATGAGTTTTCATGCAAAAACTGTCTATTTCAACTAACTTTGTCCATCCAAAACGAACTTTGTACTTTGCTATGAAGTTCCACCAGGAATGAGTTTTCATGAAAAAACTGTCTATTTCAACTAAATTGATCCATCCAAAACGAACTTTGTACTTTGCTATGAAGTTCCACCAGGAATGAGTTTTCATACAAAAACTGTCTATTTCAAATTAATTCGTCCATCCAAAACGAACTTTGTACTTTGCTATGAAGTTCCACCAGGAATGAGTTTTCATGCAAAAACTGTCTATTTCAACTAAATTGATCCATCCAAAACGAACTTTGTACTTTGCTATGAAGTTCCACCAGGAATGAGTTTTCATGCAAGAACTGTCTATTTCAACTAAATTGATCCATCCAAAACGAACTTTGTACTTTGCTATGAAGTTCCACCAGGAATGAGTTTTCATGCAAAAACTGTCTATTTCAACTAAATTGATCCATCCAAAACGAACTTTGTACTTTGCTATGAAGTTCCACCAGGAATGAGTTTTCATACAAAAACTGTCTATTTCAACTAAATTGATCCATCCAAAACGAACTTTGTACTTTGCTATGAAGTTCCACCAGGAATGAGTTTTCATACAAAAACTGTCTATTTCAACTAACTTTGTCCATCCAAAACGAACTTTGTACTTTGCTATGAAGTTCCACCAGGAATGAGTTTTCATGCAAAAACTGTCTAATTCAACTAAATTGATCCATCCAAAACGAACTTTGTACTTTGCTATGAAGTTCCACCAGGAATGAGTTTTCATGCAAAAACTGTCTATTTCAACTAAATTGATCCATCCAAAACGAACTTTGTACTTTGCTATGAAGTTCCACCAGGAATGAGTTTTCATACAAAAACTGTCTATTTCAACTAACTTTGTCCATCCAAAACGAACTTTGTACTTTGCTATGAAGTTCCACCAGGAATGAGTTTTCATGCAAAAACTGTCTATTTCAACTAACTTTGTCCATCCAAAACGAACTTTGTACTTTGCTATGAAGTTCCACCAGGAATGAGTTTTCATGCAAAAACTGTCTATTTCAACTAAATTGATCCATCCAAAACGAACTTTGTACTTTGCTATGAAGTTCCACCAGGAATGAGTTTTCATACAAAAACTGTCTATTTCAACTAACTTTGTCCATCCAAAACGAACTTTGTACTTTGCTATGAAGTTCCACCAGGAATGAGTTTTTATGCAAAAACTGTCTATTTCAACTTAATTCGTCCATCTGATTCGAACTTTGTACTTTGCTATGAAGTTCCACAAGGAATGAGTTTTCATACAAAAACTGTCTATTTCAACTTAATTCGTCCATCCAAAACGAACTTTGTACTTTGCTATGAAGTTCCACCAGGAATGAGTTTTCATGCAAAAACTGTCTATTTCAACTAAATTGATCCATCCAAAACGAACTTTGTACTTTGCTATGAAGTTCCACCAGGAATGAGTTTTCATGCAAAAACTGTCTATTTCAACTAACTTTGTCCATCCAAAACGAACTTTGTACTTTGCTATGAAGTTCCACCAGGAATGAGTTTTCATGCAAAAACTGTCTATTTCAACTAACTTTGTCCATCTAAAACGAACTTTGTACTTTGCTATGAAGTTCCACCAGGAATGAGTTTTCATACAAAAACTGTCTATTTCAACTTAATTCGTCCATCCAAAACGAACTTTGTACTTTGCTATGAAGTTCCACCAGGAATGAGTTTTCATGCAAAAACTGTCTATTTCAACTAAATTGATCCATCCAAAACGAACTTTGTACTTTGCTATGAAGTTCCACCAGGAATGAGTTTTCATACAAAAACTGTCTATTTCAACTAACTTTGTCCATCCAAAACGAACTTTGTACTTTGCTATGAAGTTCCACCAGGAATGAGTTTTCATGCAAAAACTGTCTATTTCAACTAACTTTGTCCATCCAAAACGAACTTTGTACTTTGCTATGAAGTTCCACCAGGAATGAGTTTTCATGCAAAAACTGTCTATTTCAACTAAATTGATCCATCCAAAACGAACTTTGTACTTTGCTATGAAGTTCCACCAGGAATGAGTTTTCATACAAAAACTGTCTATTTCAACTAACTTTGTCCATCCAAAACGAACTTTGTACTTTGCTATGAAGTTCCACCAGGAATGAGTTTTCATGCAAAAACTGTCTATTTCAACTTAATTCGTCCATCTGATTCGAACTTTGTACTTTGCTATGAAGTTCCACAAGGAATGAGTTTTCATACAAAAACTGTCTATTTCAACTTAATTCGTCCATCCAAAACGAACTTTGTACTTTGCTATGAAGTTCCACCAGGAATGAGTTTTCATGCAAAAACTGTCTATTTCAACTAACTTTGTCCATCCAAAACGAACTTTGTACTTTGCTATGAAGTTCCACCAGAAATGAGTTTTCATGCAAAAACTGTCTATTTCAACTAACTTTGTCCATCTAAAACGAACTTTGTACTTTGCTATGAAGTTCCACCAGGAATGAGTTTTCATACAAAAACTGTCTATTTCAACTTAATTCGTCCATCCAAAACGAACTTTGTACTTTGCTATGAAGTTCCACCAGGAATGAGTTTTCATGCAAAAACTGTCTATTTCAACTAACTTTGTCCATCCAAAACGAACTTTGTACTTTGCTATGAAGTTCCACCAGGAATGAGTTTTCATGCAAAAACTGTCTATTTCAACTAAATTGATCCATCCAAAACGAACTTTGTACTTTGCTATGAAGTTCCACCAGGAATGAGTTTTCATGCAAAAACTGTCTATTTCAACTAACTTTGTCCATCTAAAACGAACTTTGTACTTTGCTATGAAGTTCCACCAGGAATGAGTTTTCATGCAAAAACTGTCTATTTCAACTAACTTTGTCCATCCAAAACGAACTTTGTACTTTGCTATGAAGTTCCACCAGGAATGAGTTTTCATGCAAAAACTGTCTATTTCAACTAAATTGATCCATCCAAAACGAACTTTGTACTTTGCTATGAAGTTCCACCAGGAATGAGTTTTCATGCAAAAACTGTCTATTTCAACTAACTTTGTCCATCCAAAACGAACTTTGTACTTTGCTATGAAGTTCCACCAGGAATGAGTTTTCATGCAAAAACTGTCTATTTCAACTAACTTTGTCCATCCAAAACGAACTTTGTACTTTGCTATGAAGTTCCACCAGGAATGAGTTTTCATACAAAAACTGTCTATTTCAACTAACTTTGTCCATCCAAAACGAACTTTGTACTTTGCTATGAAGTTCCACCAGGAATGAGTTTTCATGCAAAAACTGTCTATTTCAACTAAATTGATCCATCCAAAACGAACTTTGTACTTTGCTATGAAGTTCCACCAGGAATGAGTTTTCATGCAAAAACTGTCTATTTCAACTAAATTGATCCATCCGAAACGAACTTTGTACTTTGCTATGAAGTTCCACCAGGAATGAGTTTTCATACAAAAACTGTCTATTTCAACTAACTTTGTCCATCCAAAACGAACTTTGTACTTTGCTATGAAGTTCCACCAGGAATGAGTTTTCATGCAAAAACTGTCTATTTCAACTTAATTCGTCCATCTGATTCGAACTTTGTACTTTGCTATGAAGTTCCACAAGGAATGAGTTTTCATACAAAAACTGTCTATTTCAACTTAATTCGTCCATCCAAAACGAACTTTGTACTTTGCTATGAAGTTCCACCAGGAATGAGTTTTCATGCAAAAACTGTCTATTTCAACTAAATTGATCCATCCAAAACGAACTTTGTACTTTGCTATGAAGTTCCACCAGGAATGAGTTTTCATGCAAAAACTGTCTATTTCAACTAACTTTGTCCATCCAAAACGAACTTTGTACTTTGCTATGAAGTTCCACCAGGAATGAGTTTTCATGCAAAAACTGTCTATTTCAACTAACTTTGTCCATCTAAAACGAACTTTGTACTTTGCTATGAAGTTCCACCAGGAATGAGTTTTCATACAAAAACTGTCTATTTCAACTTAATTCGTCCATCCAAAACGAACTTTGTACTTTGCTATGAAGTTCCACCAGGAATGAGTTTTCATGCAAAAACTGTCTATTTCAACTAAATTGATCCATCCAAAACGAACTTTGTACTTTGCTATGAAGTTCCACCAGGAATGAGTTTTCATACAAAAACTGTCTATTTCAACTAACTTTGTCCATCCAAAACGAACTTTGTACTTTGCTATGAAGTTCCACCAGGAATGAGTTTTCATGCAAAAACTGTCTATTTCAACTAAATTGATCCATCCAAAACGAACTTTGTACTTTGCTATGAAGTTCCACCAGGAATGAGTTTTCATGCAAAAACTGTCTATTTCAACTAAATTGATCCATCCAAAACGAACTTTGTACTTTGCTATGAAGTTCCACCAGGAATGAGTTTTCATACAAAAACTGTCTATTTCAACTAACTTTGTCCATCCAAAACGAACTTTGTACTTTGCTATGAAGTTCCACCAGGAATGAGTTTTCATGCAAAAACTGTCTATTTCAACTTAATTCGTCCATCTGATTCGAACTTTGTACTTTGCTATGAAGTTCCACAAGGAATGAGTTTTCATACAAAAACTGTCTATTTCAACTTAATTCGTCCATCTGATTCGAACTTTGTACTTTGCTATGAAGTTCCACCAGGAATGAGTTTTCATACAAAAACTGTCTATTTCAACTAAATTGATCCATCCAAAACGAACTTTGTACTTTGCTATGAAGTTCCACCAGGAATGAGTTTTCATGCAAAAACTGTCTATTTCAACTAAATTGATCCATCCAAAACGAACTTTGTACTTTGCTATGAAGTTCCACCAGGAATGAGTTTTCATGCAAAAACTGTCTATTTCAACTAACTTTGTCCATCCAAAACGAACTTTGTACTTTGCTATGAAGTTCCACCAGGAATGAGTTTTCATGCAAAAACTGTCTATTTCAACTAACTTTGTCCATCTAAAACGAACTTTGTACTTTGCTATGAAGTTCCACCAGGAATGAGTTTTCATGCAAAAACTGTCTATTTCAACTAAATTGATCCATCCAAAACGAACTTTGTACTTTGCTATGAAGTTCCACCAGGAATGAGTTTTCATACAAAAACTGTCTATTTCAACTAACTTTGTCCATCCAAAACGAACTTTGTACTTTGCTATGAAGTTCCACCAGGAATGAGTTTTCATGCAAAAACTGTCTATTTCAACTTAATTCGTCCATCTGATTCGAACTTTGTACTTTGCTATGAAGTTCCACCAGGAATGAGTTTTCATACAAAAACTGTCTATTTCAACTTAATTCGTCCATCCAAAACGAACTTTGTACTTTGCTATGAAGTTCCACCAGGAATGAGTTTTCATGCAAAAACTGTCTATTTCAACTAACTTTGTCCATCCAAAACGAACTTTGTACTTTGCTATGAAGTTCCACCAGGAATGAGTTTTCATGCAAAAACTGTCTATTTCAACTTAATTCGTCCATCTGATTCGAACTTTGTACTTTGCTATGAAGTTCCACCAGGAATGAGTTTTCATACAAAAACTGTCTATTTCAACTTAATTCGTCCATCCAAAACGAACTTTGTACTTTGCTATGAAGTTCCACCAGGAATGAGTTTTCATGCAAAAACTGTCTATTTCAACTAACTTTGTCCATCCAAAACGAACTTTGTACTTTGCTATGAAGTTCCACCAGGAATGAGTTTTCATGCAAAAACTGTCTATTTCAACTAAATTGATCCATCCAAAACGAACTTTGTACTTTGCTATGAAGTTCCACCAGGAATGAGTTTTCATGCAAAAACTGTCTATTTCAACTAACTTTGTCCATCCAAAACGAACTTTGTACTTTGCTATGAAGTTCCACCAGGAATGAGTTTTCATGCAAAAACTGTCTATTTCAACTAACTTTGTCCATCCAAAACGAACTTTGTACTTTGCTATGAAGTTCCACCAGGAATGAGTTTTCATGCAAAAACTGTCTATTTCAACTAAATTGATCCATCCAAAACGAACTTTGTACTTTGCTATGAAGTTCCACCAGGAATGAGTTTTCATGCAAAAACTGTCTATTTCAACTAACTTTGTCCATCCAAAACGAACTTTGTACTTTGCTATGAAGTTCCACCAGGAATGAGTTTTCATGCAAAAACTGTCTATTTCAACTAACTTTGTCCATCTAAAACGAACTTTGTACTTTGCTATGAAGTTCCACCAGGAATGAGTTTTCATACAAAAACTGTCTATTTCAACTTAATTCGTCCATCCAAAACGAACTTTGTACTTTGCTATGAAGTTCCACCAGGAATGAGTTTTCATGCAAAAACTGTCTATTTCAACTAACTTTGTCCATCCAAAACGAACTTTGTACTTTGCTATGAAGTTCCACCAGGAATGAGTTTTTATGCAAAAACTGTCTATTTCAACTAACTTTGTCCATCCAAAACGAACTTTGTACTTTGCTATGAAGTTCCACCAGGAATGAGTTTTCATGCAAAAACTGTCTATTTCAACTAACTTTGTCCATCCAAAACGAACTTTGTACTTTGCTATGAAGTTCCACCAGGAATGAGTTTTCATGCAAAAACTGTCTATTTCAACTTAATTCGTCCATCTGATTCGAACTTTGTACTTTGCTATGAAGTTCCACCAGGAATGAGTTTTCATACAAAAACTGTCTATTTCAACTTAATTCGTCCATCCAAAACGAACTTTGTACTTTGCTATGAAGTTCCACCAGGAATGAGTTTTCATGCAAAAACTGTCTATTTCAACTAACTTTGTCCATCCAAAACGAACTTTGTACTTTGCTATGAAGTTCCACCAGGAATGAGTTTTCATGCAAAAACTGTCTATTTCAACTAAATTGATCCATCCAAAACGAACTTTGTACTTTGCTATGAAGTTCCACCAGGAATGAGTTTTCATGCAAAAACTGTCTATTTCAACTAACTTTGTCCATCCAAAACGAACTTTGTACTTTGCTATGAAGTTCCACCAGGAATGAGTTTTCATGCAAAAACTGTCTATTTCAACTAACTTTGTCCATCTAAAACGAACTTTGTACTTTGCTATGAAGTTCCACCAGGAATGAGTTTTCATACAAAAACTGTCTATTTCAACTTAATTCGTCCATCCAAAACGAACTTTGTACTTTGCTATGAAGTTCCACCAGGAATGAGTTTTCATGCAAAAACTGTCTATTTCAACTAACTTTGTCCATCCAAAACGAACTTTGTACTTTGCTATGAAGTTCCACCAGGAATGAGTTTTTATGCAAAAACTGTCTATTTCAACTAACTTTGTCCATCCAAAACGAACTTTGTACTTTGCTATGAAGTTCCACCAGGAATGAGTTTTCATGCAAAAACTGTCTATTTCAACTAACTTTGTCCATCCAAAACGAACTTTGTACTTTGCTATGAAGTTCCACCAGGAATGAGTTTTCATGCAAAAACTGTCTATTTCAACTAAATTGATCCATCCAAAACGAACTTTGTACTTTGCTATGAAGTTCCACCAGGAATGAGTTTTCATGCAAAAACTGTCTATTTCAACTAACTTTGTCCATCTAAAACGAACTTTGTACTTTGCTATGAAGTTCTACCAGGAATGACTTTTCATGCAAAAACTGTCTATTTCAACTTAATTCGTCCATCTGATTCGAACTTTGTACTTTGCTATGAAGTTCCACCAGGAATGAGTTTTCATGCAAAAACTGTCTATTTCAACTTAATTCGTCCATCTGATTCGAACTTTGTACTTTGCTATGAAGTTCCACCAGGAATGAGTTTTCATACAAAAACTGTCTATTTCAACTTAATTCGTCCATCCAAAACGAACTTTGTACTTTGCTATGAAGTTCCACCAGGAATGAGTTTTCATGCAAAAACTGTCTATTTCAACTAAATTGATCCATCCAAAACGAACTTTGTACTTTGCTATGAAGTTCCACCAGGAATGAGTTTTCATGCAAAAACTGTCTATTTCAACTAACTTTGTCCATCTAAAACGAACTTTGTACTTTGCTATGAAGTTCTACCAGGAATGAGTTTTCATACAAAAACTGTCTATTTCAACTAACTTTGTCCATCCAAAACGAACTTTGTACTTTGCTATGAAGTTCCACCAGGAATGAGTTTTCATGCAAAAACTGTCTATTTCAACTAAATTGATCCATCCAAAACGAACTTTGTACTTTGCTATGAAGTTCCACCAGGAATGAGTTTTCATGCAAAAACTGTCTATTTCAACTTAATTCGTCCATCTGATTCGAACTTTGTACTTTGCTATGAAGTTCCACCAGGAATGAGTTTTTATGCAAAAACTGTCTATTTCAACTAACTTTGTTCATCCAAAACGAACTTTGTACTTTGCTATGAAGTTCCACCAGGAAAGAGTTTTCATGCAAAAACTGTCTATTTCAACTAAATTGATCCATCCAAAACGAACTTTTTACTTTGCTATGAAGTTCCACCAGGAATGAGTTTTTATGCAAAAGCTGTCTATTTCAACTTAATTCGTCCATCCAAAACGAACTTTGTACTTTGCTATGAAGTTCCACCAGGAATGAGTTTTCATGCAAAAACTGTCTTTTTCAACTAACTTTGTCCATCCAAAACGAACTTTGTACTTTGCTATGAAGTTCCACCAGGAATGAGTTTTCATGCAAAAACTGTCTATTTCAACTAAATTGATCCATCCAAAACGAACTTTGTACTTTGCTATGAAGTTCCACCAGGAATGAGTTTTCATGCAAAAACTGTCTATTTCAACTAAATTGATCCATCCAAAACGAACTTTGTACTTTGCTATGAAGTTCCACCAGGAATGAGTTTTCATGCAAAAACTGTCTATTTCAACTTAATTCGTCCATCTGATTCGAACTTTGTACTTTGCTATGAAGTTCCACCAGGAATGAGTTTTTATGCAAAAACTGTCTATTTCAACTAACTTTGTCCATCCAAAACGAACTTTGTACTTTGCTATGAAGTTCCACCAGGAATGAGTTTTCATGCAAAAACTGTCTATTTCAACTAAATTGATCCATCCAAAACGAACTTTTTACTTTGCTATGAAGTTCCACCAGGAATGAGTTTTTATGCAAAAGCTGTCTATTTCAACTAACTTTGTCCATCCAAAACGAACTTTGTACTTTGCTATGAAGTTCCACCAGGAATGAGTTTTCATGCAAAAACTGTCTATTTCAACTAACTTTGTCCATCTAAAACGAACTTTGTACTTTGCTATGAAGTTCTACCAAGAATGAGTTTTCATGCAAGAACTGTCTATTTCAACTAAATTGATCCATCCAAAACGAACTTTGTACTTTGCTATGAAGTTCCACCAGGAATGAGTTTTCATGCAAAAACTGTCTATTTCAACTAACTTTGTCCATCCAAAACGAACTTTGTACTTTGCTATGAAGTTCCACCAGGAATGAGTTTTCATGCAAAAACTGTCTATTTCAACTAAATCCATCCAAAACGAACTTTGTACTTTGCTATGAAGTTCCACCAGGAATGAGTTTTCATGCAAAAACTGTCTATTTCAACTAACTTTGTCCATCTAAAACGAACTTTGTACTTTGCTATGAAGTTCTACCAGGAATGACTTTTCATGCAAAAACTGTCTATTTCAACTTAATTCGTCCATCTGATTCGAACTTTGTACTTTGCTATGAAGTTCCACCAGGAATGAGTTTTCATGCAAAAACTGTCTATTTCAACTTAATTCGTCCATCTGATTCGAACTTTGTACTTTGCTATGAAGTTCCACCAGGAATGAGTTTTCATACAAAAACTGTCTATTTCAACTTAATTCGTCCATCCAAAACGAACTTTGTACTTTGCTATGAAGTTCCACCAGGAATGAGTTTTCATGCAAAAACTGTCTATTTCAACTAACTTTGTCCATCCAAAACGAACTTTGTACTTTGCTATGAAGTTCCACCAGGAATGAGTTTTCATGCAAAAACTGTCTATTTCAACTAAATTGATCCATCCAAAACGAACTTTGTACTTTGCTATGAAGTTCCACCAGGAATGAGTTTTCATGCAAAAACTGTCTATTTCAACTAACTTTGTCCATCTAAAACGAACTTTGTACTTTGCTATGAAGTTCTACCAGGAATGAGTTTTCATGCAAAAACTGTCTATTTCAACTAACTTTGTCCATCCAAAACGAACTTTGTACTTTGCTATGAAGTTCCACCAGGAATGAGTTTTCATGCAAAAACTGTCTATTTCAACTAAATTGATCCATCCAAAACGAACTTTGTACTTTGCTATGAAGTTCCACCAGGAATGAGTTTTCATGCAAAAACTGTCTATTTCAACTTAATTCGTCCATCTGATTCGAACTTTGTACTTTGCTATGAAGTTCCACCAGGAATGAGTTTTTATGCAAAAACTGTCTATTTCAACTAACTTTGTCCATCCAAAACGAACTTTGTACTTTGCTATGAAGTTCCACCAGGAAAGAGTTTTCATGCAAAAACTGTCTATTTCAACTAAATTGATCCATCCAAAACGAACTTTTTACTTTGCTATGAAGTTCCACCAGGAATGAGTTTTTATGCAAAAGCTGTCTATTTCAACTTAATTCGTCCATCCAAAACGAACTTTGTACTTTGCTATGAAGTTCCACCAGGAATGAGTTTTCATGCAAAAACTGTCTATTTCAACTAACTTTGTCCATCTAAAACGAACTTTGTACTTTGCTATGAAGTTCTACCAGGAATGAGTTTTCATGCAAGAACTGTCTATTTCAACTAACTTTGTCCATCCAAAACGAACTTTGTACTTTGCTATGAAGTTCCACCAGGAATGAGTTTTCATGCAAAAACTGTCTATTTCAACTAAATCCATCCAAAACGAACTTTGTACTTTGCTATGAAGTTCCACCAGGAATGAGTTTTCATGCAAAAACTGTCTATTTCAACTTAATTCGTCCATCCAAAACGAACTTTGTACTTTGCTATGAAGTTCCACCAGGAATGAGTTTTCATGCAAGAACTGTCTATTTCAACTAAATTGATCCATCCAAAACGAACTTTGTACTTTGCTATGAAGTTCCACCAGGAATGAGTTTTCATGCAAAAACTGTCTATTTCAACTAACTTTGTCCATCTAAAACGAACTTTGTACTTTGCTATGAAGTTCTACCAGGAATGAGTTTTCATGCAAGAACTGTCTATTTCAACTAAATTGATCCATCCAAAACGAACTTTGTACTTTGCTATGAAGTTCCACCAGGAATGAGTTTTCATGCAAAAACTGTCTATTTCAACTAACTTTGTCCATCTAAAACGAACTTTGTACTTTGCTATGAAGTTCCACCAGGAAAGAGTTTTCATGCAAAAACTGTCTATTTCAACTTAATTCGTCCATCTGATTCGAACTTTGTACTTTGCTATGAAGTTCCACCAGGAATGAGTTTTCATACAAAAACTGTCTATTTCAACTTAATTCGTCCATCCAAAACGAACTTTGTACTTTGCTATGAAGTTCCACCAGGAATGAGTTTTCATGCAAGAACTGTCTATTTCAACTAAATTGATCCATCCAAAACGAACTTTGTACTTTGCTATGAAGTTCCACCAGGAATGAGTTTTCATGCAAAAACTGTCTATTTCAACTAACTTTGTCCATCTAAAACGAACTTTGTACTTTGCTATGAAGTTCTACCAGGAATGAGTTTTCATGCAAGAACTGTCTATTTCAACTAACTTTGTCCATCCAAAACGAACTTTGTACTTTGCTATGAAGTTCCACCAGGAATGAGTTTTCATGCAAAAACTGTCTATTTCAACTAACTTTGTCCATCTAAAACGAACTTTGTACTTTGCTATGAAGTTCCACCAGGAAAGAGTTTTCATGCAAAAACTGTCTATTTCAACTAAATTGATCCATCCAAAACGAACTTTTTACTTTGCTATGAAGTTCCACCAGGAATGAGTTTTTATGCAAAAGCTGTCTATTTCAACTTAATTCGTCCATCCAAAACGAACTTTGTACTTTGCTATGAAGTTCCACCAGGAATGAGTTTTTATGCAAAAACTGTCTATTTCAACTAACTTTGTCCATCCAAAACGAACTTTGTACTTTGCTATGAAGTTCCACCAGGAAAGAGTTTTCATGCAAAAACTGTCTATTTCAACTAAATTGATCCATCCAAAACGAACTTTTTACTTTGCTATGAAGTTCCACCAGGAATGAGTTTTTATGCAAAAGCTGTCTATTTCAACTTAATTCGTCCATCCAAAACGAACTTTGTACTTTGCTATGAAGTTCCACCAGGAATGAGTTTTCATGCAAAAACTGTCTATTTCAACTAACTTTGTCCATCTAAAACGAACTTTGTACTTTGCTATGAAGTTCTACCAGGAATGAGTTTTCATGCAAGAACTGTCTATTTCAACTAACTTTGTCCATCCAAAACGAACTTTGTACTTTGCTATGAAGTTCCACCAGGAAAGAGTTTTCATGCAAAAACTGTCTATTTCAACTAAATTGATCCATCCAAAACGAACTTTTTACTTTGCTATGAAGTTCCACCAGGAATGAGTTTTTATGCAAAAGCTGTCTATTTCAACTTAATTCGTCCATCCAAAACGAACTTTGTACTTTGCTATGAAGTTCCACCAGGAATGAGTTTTCATGCAAGAACTGTCTATTTCAACTAAATTGATCCATCCAAAACGAACTTTGTACTTTGCTATGAAGTTCCACCAGGAATGAGTTTTCATGCAAAAACTGTCTATTTCAACTAACTTTGTCCATCCAAAACGAACTTTGTACTTTGCTATGAAGTTCCACCAGGAATGAGTTTTCATGCAAAAACTGTCTATTTCAACTAAATCCATCCAAAACGAACTTTGTACTTTGCTATGAAGTTCCACCAGGAATGAGTTTTCATGCAAAAACTGTCTATTTCAACTAACTTTGTCCATCTAAAACGAACTTTGTACTTTGCTATGAAGTTCTACCAGGAATGACTTTTCATGCAAAAACTGTCTATTTCAACTTAATTCGTCCATCTGATTCGAACTTTGTACTTTGCTATGAAGTTCCACCAGGAATGAGTTTTCATGCAAAAACTGTCTATTTCAACTTAATTCGTCCATCTGATTCGAACTTTGTACTTTGCTATGAAGTTCCACCAGGAATGAGTTTTCATACAAAAACTGTCTATTTCAACTTAATTCGTCCATCCAAAACGAACTTTGTACTTTGCTATGAAGTTCCACCAGGAATGAGTTTTCATGCAAAAACTGTCTATTTCAACTAAATTGATCCATCCAAAACGAACTTTGTACTTTGCTATGAAGTTCCACCAGGAATGAGTTTTCATGCAAAAACTGTCTATTTCAACTAACTTTGTCCATCTAAAACGAACTTTGTACTTTGCTATGAAGTTCTACCAGGAATGAGTTTTCATGCAAGAACTGTCTATTTCAACTAACTTTGTCCATCCAAAACGAACTTTGTACTTTGCTATGAAGTTCCACCAGGAATGAGTTTTCATGCAAAAACTGTCTATTTCAACTAAATTGATCCATCCAAAACGAACTTTGTTCTTTGCTATGAAGTTCCACCAGGAATGAGTTTTCATGCAAAAACTGTCTATTTCAACTAACTTTGTCCATCTAAAACGAACTTTGTACTTTGCTATGAAGTTCTACCAAGAATGAGTTTTCATGCAAGAACTGTCTATTTCAACTAAATTGATCCATCCAAAACGAACTTTGTACTTTGCTATGAAGTTCCACCAGGAATGAGTTTTCATGCAAAAACTGTCTATTTCAACTAACTTTGTCCATCCAAAACGAACTTTGTACTTTGCTATGAAGTTCCACCAGGAATGAGTTTTCATGCAAAAACTGTCTATTTCAACTAACTTTGTCCATCCAAAACGAACTTTGTACTTTGCTATGAAGTTCCACCAGGAATGAGTTTTCATGCAAAAACTGTCTATTTCAACTAACTTTGTCCATCCAAAACGAACTTTGTACTTTGCTATGAAGTTCCACCAGGAATGAGTTTTCATGCAAAAACTGTCTATTTCAACTAACTTTGTCCATCCGATTCGAACTTTGTACTTTGCTATGAAGTTCCACCAGGAATGAGTTTTCATGCAAAAACTGTCTATTTCAACTAACTTTGTCCATCCAAAACGAACTTTGTACTTTGCTATGAAGTTCCACCAGGAATGAGTTTACATGCAAAAACTGTCTATTTCAACTAACTTTGTCTATCCAAAACGAACTTTGTACTTTGCTATGAAGTTCTACCAGGAATGAGTTTTCATGCAAAAACTGTCTATTTCAACTAAATTGATCCATCCAAAACGAACTTTGTACTTTGCTATGAAGTTCCACCAGGAATGAGTTTTCATGCAAAAACTGTCTATTTCAACTAAATTGATCCATCCAAAACGAACTTTGTACTTTGCTATGAAGTTCCACCTGGAATGAGTTTTTATGCAAAAACTGTCTATTTCAACTAACTTTGTCCATCCAAAACGAACTTTGTACTTTGCTATGAAGTTCCACCAGGAATGAGTTTTCATGCAAAAACTGTCTATTTCAACTAAATTGATCCATCCAAAACGAACTTTGTACTTTGCTATGAAGTTCCACCAGGAATGAGTTTTCATGCAAAAACTGTCTATTTCAACTAAATTGATCCATCCAAAACGAACTTTGTACTTTGCTATGAAGTTCCACCAGGAATGAGTTTTCATGCAAAAATTATCTATTTCAACTAACTTTGTCCATCCAAAACGAACTTTGTACTTTGCTATGAAGTTCCACCAGGAATGAGTTTTCATGCAAAAACTGTCTATTTCAACTAAATTGATCCATCCAAAACGAACTTTGTACTTTGCTATGAAGTTCCACCAGGAATGAGTTTTCATGCAAAAATTATCTATTTCAACTAACTTTGTCCATCCAAAACGAACTTTGTACTTTGCTATGAAGTTCCACCAGGAATGAGTTTTTATGCAAAAACTGTCTATTTCAACTTAATTCGTCCATCCAAAACGAACTTTGTACTTTGCTATGAAGTTCCACCAGGAATGAGTTTTCATGCAAAAACTGTCTATTTCAACTAACTTTGTCCATCCAAAACGAACTTTATACTTTGCTATGAAGTTCCACCAGGAATGAGTTTTCATGCAAAAACTGTCTATTTGAACTAAATTGATCCATCCAAAACGAACTTTGTACTTTGCTATGAAGTTCCACCAGGAATGAGTTTTTATGCAAAAACTGTCTATTTCAACTAAATTGATCCATCCAAAACGAACTTTGTACTTTGCTATGAAGTTCCACCAGGAATGAGTTTTCATGCAAAAATTATCTATTTCAACTAACTTTGTCCATCCAAAACGAACTTTGTACTTTGCTATGAAGTTCCACCAGGAATGAGTTTTCATGCAAAAACTGTCTATTTCAACTAAATTGATCCATCCAAAACGAACTTTGTACTTTGCTATGAAGTTCCACCAGGAATGAGTTTTCATGCAAAAATTATCTATTTCAACTAACTTTGTCCATCCAAAACGAACTTTGTACTTTGCTATGAAGTTCCACCAGTAATGAGTTTTCATGCAAAAACTGTCTATTTCAACTAAATTGATCCATCCAAAACGAACTTTGTACTTTGCTATGAAGTTCCACCAGGAATGAGTTTTCATGCAAAAATTATCTATTTCAACTAACTTTGTCCATCCAAAACGAACTTTGTACTTTGCTATGAAGTTCCACCAGGAATGAGTTTTCATGCAAAAATTATCTATTTCAACTAACTTTGTCCATCCAAAACGAACTTTGTACTTTGCTATGAAGTTCCACCAGGAATGAGTTTTCATGCAAAAACTGTCTATTTCAACTAAATTGATCCATCCAAAACGAACTTTGTACTTTGCTATGAAGTTCCACCAGGAATGAGTTTTCATGCAAAAATTATCTATTTCAACTAACTTTGTCCATCCAAAACGAACTTTGTACTTTGCTATGAAGTTCCACCAGGAATGAGTTTTCATGCAAAAACTGTCTATTTCAACTTAATTCGTCCATCCAAAACGAACTTTGTACTTTGCTATGAAGTTCCACCAGGAATGAGTTTTCATGCAAAAACTGTCTATTTCAACTTAATTCGTCCATCCAAAACGAACTTTGTACTTTGCTATGAAGTTCCACCAGGAATGAGTTTTCATGCAAAAACTGTCTATTTCAACTTAATTGATCCATCCAAAACGAACTTTGTACTTTGCTATGAAGTTCCACCAGGAATGAGTTTTTATGCAGAAACTGTCTATTTCAACTTAATTCGTCCATCCAAAACGAACTTTGTACTTTGCTATGAAGTTCCACCAGGAATGAGTTTTCATGCAAAAACTGTCTATTTCAACTTAATTCATCCATCCAAAACGAACTTTGTACTTTGCTATGAAGTTCCAACAGGAATGAGTTTTCATGCAAAAATTATCTATTTCAACTAACTTTGTCCATCCAAAACGAACTTTGTACTTTGCTATGAAGTTCCACCAGGAATGAGTTTTCATGCAAAAACTGTCTATTTCAACTAACTTTGTCCATCCAAAACGAACTTTGTACTTTGCTATGAAGTTCCACCAGGAATGAGTTTTCATGCAAAAACTGTCTATTACAACTAAATTGATCCATCCAAAACGAACTTTGTACTTTGCTATGAAGTTCCACCAGGAATGAGTTTTCATGCAAAAACTGTCTATTTCAACTAACTTTGTCCATCCAAAACGAGCTTTGTACTTTGCTATGAAGTTCCACCAGGAATGAGTTTTCATGCAAAAACTGTCTATTTCAACTAACTTTGTCCATCCAAAACGAACTTTGTACTTTGCTATGAAGTTCCACCAGGAATGAGTTTTCATGCAAAAACTGTCTATTTCAACTAACTTTGTCCATCCAAAACGAACTTTGTACTTTGCTATGAAGTTCCACCAGGAATGAGTTTTCATGCAAAAACTGTCTATTTCAACTAACTTTGTCCATCCAAAACGAACTTTGTACTTTGCTATGAAGTTCCACCAGGAATGAGTTTTCATGCAAAAACTGTCTATTTCAACTAACTTTGTCCATCCAAAACGAACTTTGTACTTTGCTATGAAGTTCCACCTGGAATGAGTTTTCATGCAAAAACTGTCTATTTCAACTAACTTTGTCCATCCAAAACGAACTTTGTACTTTGCTATGAAGTTCCACCAGGAATGAGTTTTCATGCAAAAACTGTCTATTTCAACTTAATTCGTCCATCCGATACGAACTTTGTACTTTGCTATGAAGTTCCACCAGGAATGAGTTTTCATGCAAAAACTGTCTATTTCAACTAACTTTGTCCATCCAAAACGAACTTTGTACTTTGCTATAAAGTTCCACCAGGAATGAGTTTTCATGCAAAAACTGTCTATTTCAACTAACTTTGTCCATCCAAAACGAACTTTGTACTTTGCTATGAAGTTCCACCAGGAATGAGTTTTCATGCAAAAACTGTCTATTTCAACTAACTTTGTCCATCCAAAACGAACTTTGTACTTTGCTATGAAGTTCCACCAGGAATGAGTTTTCATGCAAAAACTGTCTATTTCAACTTAATTCGTCCATCCAAAACGAACTTTGTACTTTGCTATGAAGTTCCACCTGGAATGAGTTTTCATGCAAAAACTGTCTATTTCAACTAACTTTGTAAATCCAAAACGAACTTTGTACTTTGCTATGAAGTTACACCTGGAATGAGTTTTCATGCAAAAACTGTCTATTTCAACTAACTTTGTCCATCCAAAACGAACTTTGTACTTTGCTATGAAGTTCCACCAGGAATGAGTTTTCATGCAAAAACTGTCTATTTCAACTAACTTTGTCCATCCAAAACGAACTTTGTACTTTGCTATGAAGTTCCACCAGGAATGAGTTTTCATGCAAAAACTGTCTATTTCAACTAAATTGATCCATCCAAAACGAACTTTGTACTTTGCTATGAAGTTCCACCAGGAATGAGTTTTCATGCAAAAACTGTCTATTTCAACTAACTTTGTCCATCCAAAACGAACTTTGTACTTTGCTATGAAGTTCCACCAGGAATGAGTTTTCATGCAAAAACTGTCTATTTCAACTAACTTTGTCCATCCAAAACGAACTTTGTACTTTGCTATGAAGTTCCACCAGGAATGAGTTTTCATGCAAAAACTGTCTATTTCAACTAACTTTGTCCATCCAAAACGAACTTTGTACTTTGCTATAAAGTTCCACCAGGAATGAGTTTTCATGCAAAAACTGTCTATTTCAACTAACTTTGTCCATCCAAAACGAACTTTGTACTTTGCTATGAAGTTCCACCAGGAATGAGTTTTCATACAAAAACTGTCTATTTCAACTTAATTCGTCCATCCAAAACGAACTTTGTACTTTGCTATGAAGTTCCACCAGGAATGAGTTTTTATGCAAAAATTGTCTATTTCAACTTAATTCGTCCATCCAAAACGAACTTTGTACTTTGCTATGAAGTTCCACCAGGAATGAGTTTTCATGCAAAAACTGTCTATTTCAACTAACTTTGTCCATCCAAAACGAACTTTGTACTTTGCTATGAAGTTCCACCAGGAATGAGTTTTCATGCAAAAACTGTCTATTTCAACTAAATTGATCCATCCAAAACGAACTTTGTACTTTGCTATGAAGTTCCACCAGGAATGAGTTTTCATGCAAAAACTGTCTATTTCAACTAACTTTGTCCATCCAAAACGAACTTTGTACTTTGCTATGAAGTTCCACCAGGAATGAGTTTTCATGCAAAAACTGTCTATTTCAACTAACTTTGTCCATCCAAAACGAACTTTGTACTTTGCTATGAAGTTCCACCAGGAATGAGTTTTCATGCAAAAACTGTCTATTTCAACTAACTTTGTCCATCCAAAACGAACTTTGTACTTTGCTATGAAGTTCCACCAGGAATGAGTTTTCATGCAAAAACTGTCTATTTCAACTAACTTTGTCCATCCAAAACGAACTTTGTACTTTGCTATGAAGTTCCACCAGGAATGAGTTTTCATGCAAAAACTGTCTATTTCAACTAAATTGATCCATCCAAAACGAACTTTGTACTTTGCTATGAAGTTCCACCAGGAATGAGTTTTCATGCAAAAACTGTCTATTTCAACTAACTTTGTCCATCCAAAACGAACTTTGTACTTTGCTATGAAGTTCCACCAGGAATGAGTTTTCATGCAAAAACTGTCTATTTCAACTAACTTTGTCCATCCAAAACGAACTTTGTACTTTGCTATGAAGTTCCACCAGGAATGAGTTTTCATGCAAAAACTGTCTATTTCAACTAACTTTGTCCATCCAAAACGAACTTTGTACTTTGCTATAAAGTTCCACCAGGAATGAGTTTTCATGCAAAAACTGTCTATTTCAACTAACTTTGTCCATCCAAAACGAACTTTGTACTTTGCTATGAAGTTCCACCAGGAATGAGTTTTCATACAAAAACTGTCTATTTCAACTTAATTCGTCCATCCAAAACGAACTTTGTACTTTGCTATGAAGTTCCACCAGGAATGAGTTTTTATGCAAAAATTGTCTATTTCAACTTAATTCGTCCATCCAAAACGAACTTTGTACTTTGCTATGAAGTTCCACCAGGAATGAGTTTTCATGCAAAAACTGTCTATTTCAACTAACTTTGTCCATCCAAAACGAACTTTGTACTTTGCTATGAAGTTCCACCAGGAATGAGTTTTCATGCAAAAACTGTCTATTTCAACTAAATTGATCCATCCAAAACGAACTTTGTACTTTGCTATGAAGTTCCACCAGGAATGAGTTTTCATGCAAAAACTGTCTATTTCAACTAACTTTGTCCATCCAAAACGAACTTTGTACTTTGCTATGAAGTTCCACCAGGAATGAGTTTTCATGCAAAAACTGTCTATTTCAACTAACTTTGTCCATCCAAAACGAACTTTGTACTTTGCTATGAAGTTCCACCAGGAATGAGTTTTCATGCAAAAACTGTCTATTTCAACTAAATTGATCCATCCAAAACGAACTTTGTACTTTGCTATGAAGTTCCACCAGGAATGAGTTTTCATGCAAAAACTGTCTATTTCAACTTAATTCGTCCATCCAAAACGAACTTTGTACTTTGCTATGAAGTTCCACCAGGAATGAGTTTTTATGCAAAAACTGTCTATTTCAACTTAATTCGTCCATCCAAAACGAACTTTGTACTTTGCTATGAAGTTCCACCAGGAATGAGTTTTCATGCAAAAACTGTCTATTTCAACTAACTTTGTCCATCCAAAACGAACTTTGTACTTTGCTATGAAGTTCCACCAGGAATGAGTTTTCATGCAAAAACTGTCTATTTCAACTAACTTTGTCCATCCAAAACGAACTTTGTACTTTGCTATGAAGTTCCACCAGGAATGAGTTTTCATGCAAAAACTGTCTATTTCAACTAAATTGATCCATCCAAAACGAACTTTGTACTTTGCTATGAAGTTCCACCAGGAATGAGTTTTCATGCAAAAACTGTCTATTTCAACTAACTTTGTCCATCCAAAACGAACTTTGTACTTTGCTATGAAGTTCCACCAGGAATGAGTTTTCATGCAAAAACTGTCTATTTCAACTAACTTTGTCCATCCAAAACGAACTTTGTACTTTGCTATGAAGTTCCACCAGGAATGAGTTTTCATGCAAAAACTGTCTATTTCAACTAAATTGATCCATCCAAAACGAACTTTGTACTTTGCTATGAAGTTCCACCAGGAATGAGTTTTCATGCAAAAACTGTCTATTTCAACTAACTTTGTCCATCCAAAACGAACTTTGTACTTTGCTATGAAGTTCCACCAGGAATGAGTTTTTATGCAAAAACTGTCTATTTCAACTAAATTGAACCATCCAAAACGAACTTTGTACTTTGCTATGAAGTTCCACCAGGAATGAGTTTTTATGCAAAAACTGTCTATTTCAACTTAATTCGTCCATCCAAAACGAACTTTGTACTTTGCTATGAAGTTCCACCAGGAATGAGTTTTCATGCAAAAACTGTCTATTTCAACTAACTTTGTCCATCCAAAACGAACTTTGTACTTTGCTATGAAGTTCCACCAGGAATGAGTTTTCATGCAAAAACTGTCTATTTCAACTAACTTTGTCCATCCAAAACGAACTTTGTACTTTGCTATGAAGTTCCACCAGGAATGAGTTTTCATGCAAAAACTGTCTATTTCAACTAAATTGATCCATCCAAAACGAACTTTGTACTTTGCTATGAAGTTCCACCAGGAATGAGTGTTTATGCAAAAACTGTCTATTTCAACTAACTTTGTCTATCCAAAACGAACTTTGTACTTTGCTATGAAGTTCCACCAGGAATGAGTTTTCATACAAAAACTGTCTATTTCAACTTAATTCGTCCATCCAAAACGAACTTTGTACTTTGCTATGAAGTTCCACCAGGAATGAGTTTTTATGCAAAAACTGTCTATTTCAACTAACTTTGTCCATCTAAAACGAACTTTGTACTTTGCTATGAAGTTCCACCAGGAATGAGTTTTCATACAAAAACTGTCTATTTCAACTTAATTCGTCCATCCAAAACGAACTTTGTACTTTGCTATGAAGTTCCACCAGGAATGAGTTTTCATGCAAAAACTGTCTATTTCAACTAACTTTGTCCATCCAAAACGAACTTTGTACTTTGCTATGAAGTTCCACCAGGAATGAGTTTTTATGCAAAAACTGTCTATTTCAACTAAATTGAACCATCCAAAACGAACTTTGTACTTTGCTATGAAGTTCCACCTGGAAGGAGTTTTCATGCAAAAACTGTCTATTTCAACTAACTTTGTCCATCCAAAACGAACTTTGTACTTTACTATGAAGTTCCACCAGGAATGAGTTTTCATACAAAAACTGTCTATTTCAACTAACTTTGTACATCTAAAACGAACTTTGTACTTTGCTATGAAGTTCCACCAGGAATGAGTTTTTATGCAAAAACTGTCTATTTCAACTAACTTTGTCCATCCAAAACGAACTTTGTACTTTGCTATGAAGTTCCACCAGGAATGAGTTTTCATGCAAAAACTGTCTATTTCAACTAAATTGATCCATCCAAAACGAACTTTGTACTTTGCTATGAAGTTCCACCAGGAATGAGTGTTTATGCAAAAACTGTCTATTTCAACTAACTTTTTCTATCCAAAACGAACTTTGTACTTTGCTATGAAGTTCCACCAGGAATGAGTTTTCATACAAAAACTGTCTATTTCAACTTAATTCGTCCATCCAAAACGAACTTTGTACTTTGCTATGAAGTTCCACCAGGAATGAGTTTTTATGCAAAAACTGTCTATTTCAACTAACTTTGTCCATCTAAAACGAACTTTGTACTTTGCTATGAAGTTCCACCAGGAATGAGTTTTCATACAAAAACTGTCTATTTCAACTTAATTCGTCCATCCAAAACGAACTTTGTACTTTGCTATGAAGTTCCACCAGGAATGAGTTTTTATGCAAAAACTGTCTATTTCAACTAACTTTGTCCATCCAAAACGAACTTTGTACTTTGATATGAAGTTCCACCAGAAGTGTGTTTTCATACAAAAACTGTTAATTACAACTAACTTTGTCCATCCGATTCGAACTTTGTTCTTTGATATGAAGTTCCACCAGAATTGTGTTTTCATACAAAAACTGTTAATTACAACTAACTTTGTCCATCCAAAACGAAGTTTGTACTTTGATATGAAGTTCCACCAGAAGTGTGTTTTCATACAAAAACTGTCTATTTCAACTCACTTTGTCCATCCAAAACGAACTTTGTACTTTGCTATGAAGTTCCACCAGGAATGAGTTTTCATGCAAAAACTGTCTATTTCAACTAACTTTGTCCATCCTAAACGAACTTTGTACTTTGCTATGAAGTTCCACCAGGAATGAGTTTTCATGCAAAAACTGTCTATTTCAACTAACTTTGTCCATCCAAAACGAACTTTGTACTTTGCTATGAAGTTCCACCAGGAATGAGTTTTCATGCAAAAACTGTCTATTTCAACTAACTTTGTCCATCCAAAACGAACTTTGTACTTTGCTATGAAGTTCCACCAGGAATGAGTTTTTATGCAAAAACTGTCTATTTCAACTTAATTCGTCCATCCAAAACGAACTTTGTACTTTGCTATGAAGTTCCACCAGGAATGAGTTTTCATGCAAAAACTGTCTATTTCAACTTAATTCGTCCATCCAAAACGAACTTTGTACTTTGCTATGAAGTTCCACCAGGAATGAGTTTTCATGCAAAAATTATCTATTTCAACTAACTTTGTCCATCCAAAACGAACTTTGTACTTTGCTATGAAGTTCCACCAGGAATGAGTTTTCATGCAAAAACTGTCTATTTCAACTAACTTTGTCCATCCTAAACGAACTTTGTACTTTGCTATGAAGTTCCACCAGGAATGAGTTTTCATGCAAAAACTGTCTATTTCAACTAACTTTGTCCATCCAAAACGAACTTTGTACTTTGCTATGAAGTTCCACCAGGAATGAGTTTTTATGCAAAAACTGTCTATTTCAACTTAATTCGTCCATCCAAAACGAACTTTGTACTTTGCTATGAAGTTCCACCAGGAATGAGTTTTCATGCAAAAACTGTCTATTTCAACTTAATTCGTCCATCCAAAACGAACTTTGTACTTTGCTATGAAGTTCCACCTGGAATGAGTTTTCATGCAAAAACTGTCTATTTCAACTAACTTTGTAAATCCAAAACGAACTTTGTACTTTGCTATGAAGTTCCACCAGGAATGAGTTTTCATGCAAAAACTGTCTATTTCAACTAACTTTGTCCATCCAAAACGAACTTTGTACTTTGCTATGAAGTTCCACCAGGAATGAGTTTTCATGCAAAAACTGTCTATTTCAACTAACTTTGTCCATCCAAAACGAACTTTGTACTTTGCTATGAAGTTCCACCAGGAATGAGTTTTCATGCAAAAACTGTCTATTTCAACTAAATTGATCCATCCAAAACGAACTTTGTACTTTGCTATGAAGTTCCACCAGGAATGAGTTTTCATGCAAAAACTGTCTATTTCAACTAACTTTGTCCATCCAAAACGAACTTTGTACTTTGCTATGAAGTTCCACCTGGAATGAGTTTTCATGCAAAAACTGTCTATTTCAACTAACTTTGTCCATCCAAAACGAACTTTGTACTTTGCTATGAAGTTCCACCAGGAATGAGTTTTCATGCAAAAACTGTCTATTTCAACTAACTTTGTCCATCCAAAACGAACTTTGTACTTTGCTATGAAGTTCCACCAGGAATGAGTTTTCATGCAAAAACTGTCTATTTCAACTAACTTTGTCCATCCAAAACGAACTTTGTACTTTGCTATGAAGTTCCACCAGGAATGAGTTTTCATGCAAAAATTGTCTATTTCAACTAAATTGATCCATCCAAAACGAACTTTGTACTTTGCTATGAAGTTCCACCAGGAATGAGTTTTCATGCAAAAACTGTCTATTTCAACTGACTTTGTCCATCCAAAACGAACTTTGTACTTTGCTATGAAGTTCCACCAGGAATGAGTTTTCATGCAAAAACTGTCTATTTCAACTAACTTTGTCCATCCAAAACGAACTTTGTACTTTGCTATGAAGTTCCACCAGGAATGAGTTTTCATGCAAAAACTGTCTATTTCAACTAACTTTGTCCATCCAAAACGAACTTTGTACTTTGCTATGAAGTTCCACCAGGAATGAGTTTTCATGCAAAAACTGTCTATTTCAACTAAATTGATCCTTCCAAAACGAACTTTGTACTTTGCTATGAAGTTCCACCAGGAATGAGTTTTTATGCAAAAACTGTCTATTTCAACTAACTTTGTCCATCCAAAACGAACTTTGTACTTTGCTATGAAGTTCCACCAGGAATGAGTTTTCATGCAAAAACTGTCTATTTCAACTAACTTTGTCCATCCAAAACGAACTTTGTACTTTGCTATGAAGTTCCACCTGGAATGAGTTTTCATGCAAAAACTGTCTATTTCAACTAACTTTGTCCATCCAAAACGAACTTTGTACTTTGCTATGAAGTTCCACCAGGAATGAGTTTTCATGCAAAAACTGTCTATTTCAACTAAATTGATCCATCCAAAACGAACTTTGTACTTTGCTATGAAGTTCCACCAGGAATGAGTTTTTATGCAAAAACTGTCTATTTCAACTGACTTTGTCCATCCAAAACGAACTTTGTACTTTGCTATGAAGTTCCACCAGGAATGAGTTTTCATGCAAAAACTGTCTATTTCAACTAACTTTGTCCATCCAAAACGAACTTTGTACTTTGCTATGAAGTTCCACCAGGAATGAGTTTTCATGCAAAAACTGTCTATTTCAACTAACTTTGTCCATCCAAAACGAACTTTGTACTTTGCTATGAAGTTCCACCAGGAATGAGTTTTCATGCAAAAACTGTCTATTTCAACTAAATTGATCCATCCAAAACGAACTTTGTACTTTGCTATGAAGTTCCACCAGGAATGAGTTTTCATGCAAAAACTGTCTATTTCAACTAACTTTGTCCATCCAAAACGAACTTTGTACTTTGCTATGAAGTTCCACCAGGAATGAGTTTTCATGCAAAAACTGTCTATTTCAACTAACTTTGTCCATCCAAAACGAACTTTGTACTTTGCTATGAAGTTCCACCAGGAATGAGTTTTCATGCAAAAACTGTCTATTTCAACTAACTTTGTCCATCCAAAACGAACTTTGTACTTTGCTATGAAGTTCCACCAGGAATGAGTTTTCATGCAAAAACTGTCTATTTCAACTAAATTGATCCATCCAAAACGAACTTTGTACTTTGCTATGAAGTTCCACCAGGAATGAGTTTTCATGCAAAAACTGTCTATTTCAACTAACTTTGTCCATCCAAAACGAACTTTGTACTTTGCTATGAAGTTCCACCAGGAATGAGTTTTCATGCAAAAACTGTCTATTTCAACTAACTTTGTCCATCCAAAACGAACTTTGTACTTTGCTATGAAGTTCCACCAGGAATGAGTTTTCATGCAAAAACTGTCTATTTCAACTAACTTTGTCCATCCAAAACGAACTTTGTACTTTGCTATGAAGTTCCACCAGGAATGAGTTTTCATGCAAAAACTGTCTATTTCAACTAAATTGATCCATCCAAAACGAACTTTGTACTTTGCTATGAAGTTCCACCAGGAATGAGTTTTCATGCAAAAACTGTCTATTTCAACTAACTTTGTCCATCCAAAACGAACTTTGTACTTTGCTATGAAGTTCCACCAGGAATGAGTTTTCATGCAAAAACTGTCTATTTCAACTAACTTTGTCCATCCAAAACGAAGTTTGTACTTTGATATGAAGTTCCACCAGAAGTGTGTTTTCATACAAAAACTGTTAATTACAACTAACTTTGTCCATCCAAAACGAACTTTGTACTTTGATATGAAGTTCCACCAGAAGTGTGTTTTCATACAAAAACTGTTAATTACAACTAACTTTGTCCATCCAAAACGAACTTTGTACTTTGCTATGAAGTTCCACCAGGAATGAGTTTTCATGCAAAAACTGTCTATTTCAACTAACTTTGTCCATCCAAAACGAACTTTGTACTTTGCTATGAAGTTCCACCAGGAATGAGTTGTCATGCAAAAACTGTCTATTTCAACTAACTTTGTCCATCCAAAACGAACTTTGTACTTTGCTATGAAGTTCCACCAGGAATGAGTTTTCATGCAAAAACTGTCTATTTCAACTAAATTGATCCATCCAAAACGAACTTTGTACTTTGCTATGAAGTTCCACCAGGAATGAGTTTTCATGCAAAAACTGTCTATTTCAACTAACTTTGTCCATCCAAAACGAACTTTGTACTTTGCTATGAAGTTCCACCAGGAATGAGTTTTCATGCAAAAACTGTCTATTTCAACTAACTTTGTCCATCCAAAACGAACTTTGTACTTTGCTATGAAGTTCCACCAGGAATGAGTTTTCATGCAAAAACTGTCTATTTCAACTAACTTTGTCCATCCAAAACGAACTTTGTACTTTGCTATGAAGTTCCACCAGGAATGAGTTTTCATGCAAAAACTGTCTATTTCAACTAAATTGATCCATCCAAAACGAACTTTGTACTTTGCTATGAAGTTCCACCAGGAATGAGTTTTCATGCAAAAACTGTCTATTTCAACTAACTTTGTCCATCCAAAACGAACTTTGTACTTTGCTATGAAGTTCCACCAGGAATGAGTTTTCATGCAAAAACTGTCTATTTCAACTAACTTTGTCCATCCAAAACGAACTTTGTACTTTGCTATGAAGTTCCACCAGGAATGAGTTTTCATGCAAAAACTGTCTATTTCAACTAACTTTGTCCATCCAAAACGAACTTTGTACTTTGCTATGAAGTTCCACCAGGAATGAGTTTTCATGCAAAAACTGTCTATTTCAACTAAATTGATCCATCCAAAACGAACTTTGTACTTTGCTATGAAGTTCCACCAGGAATGAGTTTTCATGCAAAAACTGTCTATTTCAACTAACTTTGTCCATCCAAAACGAAGTTTGTACTTTGATATGAAGTTCCACCAGAAGTGTGTTTTCATACAAAAACTGTTAATTACAACTAACTTTGTCCATCCAAAACGAACTTTGTACTTTGATATGAAGTTCCACCAGAAGTGTGTTTTCATACAAAAACTGTCTATTTCAACTAACTTTGTCCATCCAAAACGAACTTTGTACTTTGCTATGAAGTTCCACCAGGAATGAGTTTTCATGCAAAAACTGTCTATTTCAACTAACTTTGTCCATCCAAAACGAACTTTGTACTTTGCTATGAAGTTCCACCAGGAATGAGTTTTCATGCAAAAACTGTCTATTTCAACTAACTTTGTCCATCCAAAACGAACTTTGTACTTTGCTATGAAGTTCCACCAGGAATGAGTTTTCATGCAAAAACTGTCTATTTCAACTAAATTGATCCATCCAAAACGAACTTTGTACTTTGCTATGAAGTTCCACCAGGAATGAGTTTTCATGCAAAAACTGTCTATTTCAACTAACTTTGTCCATCCAAAACGAACTTTGTACTTTGCTATGAAGTTCCACCAGGAATGAGTTTTCATGCAAAAACTGGCTATTTCAACTAAATTGATCCATCCAAAACGAACTTTGTACTTTGCTATGAAGTTCCACCAGGAATGAGTTTTCATGCAAAAACTGTCTATTTCAACTAACTTTGTCCATCCAAAACGAACTTTGTACTTTGCTATGAAGTTCCACCAGGAATGAGTTTTCATGCAAAAACTGTCTATTTCAACTAACTTTGTCCATCCAAAACGAACTTTGTACTTTGCTATGAAGTTCCACCAGGAATGAGTTTTCATGCAAAAACTGTCTATTTCAACTAACTTTGTCCATCCAAAACGAACTTTGTACTTTGCTATGAAGTTCCACCAGGAATGAGTTTTCATGCAAAAACTGTCTATTTCAACTAACTTTGTCCATCCAAAACGAACTTTGTACTTTGCTATGAAGTTCCACCAGGAATGAGTTTTCATGCAAAAACTGTCTATTTCAACTAAATTGATCCATCCAAAACGAACTTTGTACTTTGCTATGAAGTTCCACCAGGAATGAGTTTTCATGCAAAAACTGTCTATTTCAACTAACTTTGTCCATCCAAAACGAACTTTGTACTTTGCTATGAAGTTCCACCAGGAATGAGTTTTCATGCAAAAACTGTCTATTTCAACTAACTTTGTCCATCCAAAACGAACTTTGTACTTTGCTATGAAGTTCCACCAGGAATGAGTTTTCATGCAAAAACTGTCTATTTCAACTAACTTTGTCCATCCAAAACGAACTTTGTACTTTGCTATGAAGTTCCACCAGGAATGAGTTTTCATGCAAAAACTGTCTATTTCAACTAACTTTGTCCATCCAAAACGAACTTTGTACTTTGCTATGAAGTTCCACCAGGAATGAGTTTTCATGCAAAAACTGTCTATTTCAACTAAATTGATCCATCCAAAACGAACTTTGTACTTTGCTATGAAGTTCCACCAGGAATGAGTTTTCATGCAAAAACTGTCTATTTCAACTAACTTTGTCCATCCAAAACGAACTTTGTACTTTGCTATGAAGTTCCACCAGGAATGAGTTTTCATGCAAAAACTGTCTATTTCAACTAACTTTGTCCATCCAAAACGAACTTTGTACTTTGCTATGAAGTTCCACCAGGAATGAGTTTTCATGCAAAAACTGTCTATTTCAACTAACTTTGTCCATCCAAAACGAACTTTGTTCTTTGCTATGAAGTTCCACCAGGAATGAGTTTTTATGCAAAAACTGTCTATTTCAACTAATAGATCCATCCAAAACGAACTTTGTACTTTGCTATGAAGTTCCACCAGGAATGAGTTTTCATGCAAAAACTGTCTATTTCAACTAAATTGATCCATCCAAAACGAACTTTGTACTTTGCTATGAAGTTCCACCAGGAATGAGTTTTTATGCAAAAACTGTCTATTTCAACTGACTTTGTCCATCCAAAACGAACTTTGAACTTTGCTATGAAGTTCCACCAGGAATGAGTTTTCATGCAAAAACTGTCTATTTCAACTAACTTTGTCCATCCAAAACGAACTTTGTACTTTGCTATGAAGTTCCACCAGGAATGAGTTTTCATGCAAAAACTGTCTATTTCAACTAACTTTGTCCATCCAAAACGAACTTTGTACTTTGCTATGAAGTTCCACCAGGAATGAGTTTTCATGCAAAAACTGTCTATTTCAACTAAATTGATCCATCCAAAACGAGCTTTGTACTTTGCTATGAAGTTCCACCAGGAATGAGTTTTCATGCAAAAACTGTCTATTTCAACTTAATTCGTCCATCTGATTCGAACTTTGTACTTTGCTATGAAGTTCCACCAGGAATGAGTTTTCATACAAAAACTGTCTATTTCAACTTAACTCGTCCATCCAAAACGAACTTTGTACTTTGCTATGAAGTTCCACCAGGAATGAGTTTTCATGCAAAAACTGTCTATTTCAACTTAATTCGTCCATCCAAAACGAACTTTGTACTTTGCTATGAAGTTCCACCAGGAATGAGTTTTCATGCAAAAACTGTCTATTTCAACTTAATTCGTCCATCCAAAACGAACTTTGTACTTTGCTATGAAGTTCCACCAGGAATGAGTTTTCATGCAAAAACTGTCTATTTCAACTAACTTTGTCCATCCAAAACGAACTTTGTACTTTGCTATGAAGTTCCACCAGGAATGAGTTTTTATGCAAAAACTGTCTATTTCAACTAACTTTGTCCATCCAAAACGAACTTTGTACTTTGCTATGAAGTTCCACCAGGAATGAGTTTTTATGCAAAAACTGTCTATTTCAACTAAATTGATCCATCCAAAACGAGCTTTGTACTTTGCTATGAAGTTCCACCAGGAATGAGTTTTCATGCAAAAACTGTCTATTTCAACTTAATTCGTCCATCCAAAACGAACTTTGTACTTTGCTATGAAGTTCCACCAGGAATGAGTTTTCATGCAAAAACTGTCTATTTCAACTAACTTTGTCCATCTGAAACGAACTTTGTACTTTGCTATGAAGTTCCACCAGGAATGAGTTTTTATGCAAAAACTGTCTATTTCAACTAACTTTGTCCATCCAAAACGAACTTTGTACTTTGCTATGAAGTTCCACCAGGAATGAGTTTTCATGCAAAAACTGTCTATTTCAACTAACTTTGTCCATCCAAAACGAGCTTTGTACTTTGCTATGAAGTTCCACCAGGAATGAGTTTTCATGCAAAAACTGTCTATTTCAACTTAATTCGTCCATCTGATTCGAACTTTGTACTTTGCTATGAAGTTCCACCAGGAATGAGTTTTCATACAAAAACTGTCTATTTCAACTTAACTCGTCCATCCAAAACGAACTTTGTACTTTGCTATGAAGTTCCACCAGGAATGAGTTTTCATGCAAAAACTGTCTATTTCAACTAACTTTGTCCATCTGAAACGAACTTTGTACTTTGCTATGAAGTTCCACCAGAAATGAGTTTTTATGCAAAAACTGTCTATTTCAACTAAATTGATCCATCCAAAACGAGCTTTGTACTTTGCTATGAAGTTCCACCAGGAATGAGTTTTCATGCAAAAACTGTCTATTTCAACTTAATTCGTCCATCCAAAACGAACTTTGTACTTTGCTATGAAGTTCCACCAGGAATGAGTTTTCATGCAAAAACTGTCTATTTCAACTAAATTGATCCATCCAAAACGAACTTTGTACTTTGCTATGAAGTTCCACCAGGAATGAGTTTTTATGCAAAAACTGTCTATTTCAACTAACTTTGTCCATCCAAAACGAACTTTGTACTTTGCTATGAAGTTCCACCAGGAATGAGTTTTCATGCAAAAACTGTCTATTTCAACTAAATTGATCCATCCAAAACGAACTTTGTACTTTGCTATGAAGTTCCACCAGGAATGAGTTTTCATGCAAAAACTGTCTATTTCAACTAAATTGATCCATCCAAAACGAACTTTGTACTTTGCTATGAAGTTCCACCAGGAATGAGTTTTTATGCAAAAACTGTCTATTTCAACTAACTTTGTCCATCCAAAACGAACTTTGTACTTTGCTATGAAGTTCCACCAGGAATGAGTTTTTATGCAAAAACTGTCTATTTCAACTTAATTCGTCCATCTGATTCGAACTTTGTACTTTGCTATGAAGTTCCACCAGGAATGAGTTTTCATGCAAAAACTGTCTATTTCAACTAACTTTGTCCATCTAAAACGAACTTTGTACTTTGCTATGAAGTTCTACCAGGAATGAGTTTTCATGCAAAAACTGTCTATTTCAACTAAATTGGTGCATCCGATACGAACTTTGTACTTTGCTATGAAGTTCCACCAGGAATGAGTTTTCATGCAAAAACTGTCTATTTCAACTAAATTGATCCATCCAAAACGAACTTTGTACTTTGCTATGAAGTTCTACCAGGAATGAGTTTTCATGCAAAAACTGTCTATTTCAACTTAATTCGTCCATCTGATTCGAACTTTGTACTTTGCTATGAAGTTCCACCAGGAATGAGTTTTCATACAAAAACTGTCTATTTCAACTTAATTCGTCCATCCAAAACGAACTTTGTACTTTGCTATGAAGTTCCACCAGGAATGAGTTTTCATGCAAAAACTGTCTATTTCAACTAAATTGATCCATCCAAAACGAACTTTGTACTTTGCTATGAAGTTCCACCAGGAATGAGTTTTTATGCAAAAACTGTCTATTTCAACTAACTTTGTCCATCCAAAACGAACTTTGTACTTTGCTATGAAGTTCCACCAGGAATGAGTTTTCATGCAAAAACTGTCTATTTCAACTAAATTGATCCATCCAAAACGAACTTTGTACTTTGCTATGAAGTTCCACCAGGAATGAGTTTTCATGCAAAAACTGTCTATTTCAACTAACTTTGTCCATCCAAAACGAACTTTGTACTTTGCTATGAAGTTCCACCAGGAATGAGTTTTCATGCAAAAACTGTCTATTTCAACTAAATTCGTCCATCTGATTCGAACTTTGTACTTTGCTATGAAGTTCCACCAGGAATGAGTTTTCATACAAAAACTGTCTATTTCAACTTAATTCGTCCATCCAAAACGAACTTTGTACTTTGCTATGAAGTTCCACCAGGAATGAGTTTTCATGCAAAAACTGTCTATTTCAACTAAATTGATCCATCCAAAACGAACTTTGTACTTTGCTATGAAGTTCCACCAGGAATGAGTTTTTATGCAAAAACTGTCTATTTCAACTAACTTTGTCCATCCAAAACGAACTTTGTACTTTGCTATGAAGTTCCACCAGGAATGAGTTTTCATGCAAAAACTGTCTATTTCAACTAACTTTGTCCATCTAAAACGAACTTTGTACTTTGCTATGAAGTTCTACCAGGAATGAGTTTTCATGCAAAAACTGTCTATTTCAACTAAATTGGTGCATCCGATACGAACTTTGTACTTTGCTATGAAGTTCCACCAGGAATGAGTTTTCATACAAAAACTGTCTATTTCAACTTAATTCGTCCATCTAAAACGAACTTTGTACTTTGCTATGAAGTTCTACCAGGAATGAGTTTTCATGCAAAAACTGTCTATTTCAACTTAATTCGTCCATCTGATTCGAACTTTGTACTTTGCTATGAAGTTCCACCAGGAATGAGTTTTCATACAAAAACTGTCTATTTCAACTTAATTCGTCCATCCAAAACGAACTTTGTACTTTGCTATGAAGTTCCACCAGGAATGAGTTTTCATGCAAAAACTGTCTATTTCAACTAAATTGATCCATCCAAAACGAACTTTGTACTTTGCTATGAAGTTCCACCAGGAATGAGTTTTTATGCAAAAACTGTCTATTTCAACTAACTTTGTCCATCCAAAACGAACTTTGTACTTTGCTATGAAGTTCCACCAGGAATGAGTTTTCATGCAAAAACTGTCTATTTCAACTAACTTTGTCCATCTAAAACGAACTTTGTACTTTGCTATGAAGTTCTACCAGGAATGAGTTTTCATGCAAAAACTGTCTATTTCAACTTAATTCGTCCATCTGATTCGAACTTTGTACTTTGCTATGAAGTTCCACCAGGAATGAGTTTTCATACAAAAACTGTCTATTTCAACTTAATTCGTCCATCCAAAACGAACTTTGTACTTTGCTATGAAGTTCCACCAGGAATGAGTTTTCATGCAAAAACTGTCTATTTCAACTAAATTGATCCATCTAAAACGAACTTTGTACTTTGCTATGAAGTTCCACCAGGAATGAGTTTTTATGCAAAAACTGTCTATTTCAACTAACTTTGTCCATCCAAAACGAACTTTGTACTTTGCTATGAAGTTCCACCAGGAATGAGTTTTCATGCAAAAACTGTCTATTTCAACTAAATTGATCCATCCAGAACGAACTTTGTACTTTGCTATGAAGTTCCACCAGGAATGAGTTTTCATGCAAAAACTGTCTATTTCAACTAAATTGATCCATCCAAAACGAACTTTGTACTTTGCTATGAAGTTCCACCAGGAATGAGTTTTCATGCAAAAACTGTCTATTTCAACTAAATTTGTCCATCCAAAACGAACTTTGTACTTTGCTATGAAGTTCCACCAGGAATGAGTTTTCATACAAAAACTGTCTATTTCAACTTAATTCGTCCATCCAAAACGAACTTTGTACTTTGCTATGAAGTTCCACCAGGAATGAGTTTTCATGCAAAAACTGTCTATTTCAACTAAATTGATCCATCCAAAACGAACTTTGTACTTTGCTATGAAGTTCCACCAGGAATGAGTTTTCATGCAAAAACTGTCTATTTCAACTAACTTTGTCCATCCAAAACGAACTTTGTACTTTGCTATGAAGTTCCACCAGGAATGAGTTTTCATACAAAAACTGTCTATTTCAACTTAATTCGTCCATCCAAAACGAACTTTGTACTTTGCTATGAAGTTCCACCAGGAATGAGTTTTCATGCAAAAACTGTCTATTTCAACTAAATTGATCCATCCAAAACGAACTTTGTACTTTGCTATGAAGTTCCACCAGGAATGAGTTTTCATGCAAAAACTGTCTATTTCAACTAAATTGATCCATCCAAAACGAACTTTGTACTTTGCTATGAAGTTCCACCAGGAATGAGTTTTCATGCAAAAACTGTCTATTACAACTAAATTGATCCATCCAAAACGAACTTTGTACTTTGCTATGAAGTTCCACCAGGAATGAGTTTTCATGCAAAAACTGTCTATTTCAACTAACTTTGTCCATCCAAAACGAACTTTGTACTTTGCTATGAAGTTCCACCAGGAATGAGTTTTCATGCAAAAACTGTCTATTTCAACTAACTTTGTCCATCCAAAACGAACTTTGTACTTTGCTATGAAGTTCCACCAGGAATGAGTTTTCATGCAAAAACTGTCTATTTCAACTAACTTTGTCCATCCAAAACGAACTTTGTACTTTGCTATGAAGTTCCACCAGGAATGAGTTTTTATGCAAAAACTGTCTATTTCAACTAAATTGATCCATCCAAAACGAACTTTGTACTTTGCTATGAAGTTCCACCAGGAATGAGTTTTTATGCAAAAACTGTCTATTTCAACCAAATTGATCCATCCAAAACGAACTTTGTACTTTGCTATGAAGTTCCACCTGGAATGAGTTTTCATGCAAAAACTGTCTATTTCAACTAAATTGATCCATCCAAAACGAACTTTGTACTTTGCTATGAAGTTCCACCAGGAATGAGTTTTCATGCAAAAACTGTCTATTTCAACTAAATTGATCCATCCAAAACGAACTTTGTACTTTGCTATGAAGTTCCACCTGGAATGAGTTTTCATGCAAAAACTGTCTATTTCAACTAAATTGATCCATCCAAAACGAACTTTGTACTTTGCTATGAAGTTCCACCAGGAATGAGTTTTTATGCAAAAACTGTCTATTTCAACTAAATTGATCCATCCAAAACGAACTTTGTACTTTGCTATGAAGTTCCACCAGGAATGAGTTTTCATGCAAAAACTGTCTATTTCAACTTAATTCGTCCATCCAAAACGAACTTTGTACTTTGCTATGAAGTTCCACCAGGAATGAGTTTTTATGCAAAAACTGTCTATTTCAACTAAATTGATCCATCCAAAACGAACTTTGTACTTTGCTATGAAGTTCCACCTGGAATGAGTTTTCATGCAAAAACTGTCTATTTCAACTAACTTTGTCCATCCAAAACGAACTTTGTACTTTGCTATGAAGTTCCACCAGGAATGAGTTTTCATACGAAAACTGTCTATTTCAACTAAATTGATCCATCCAAAACGAACTTTGTACTTTGCTATGAAGTTCCACCAGGAATGAGTTTTCATGCAAAAACTGTCTATTTCAACTAACTTTGTCCATCCAAAACGAACTTTGTACTTTGCTATGAAGTTCCACCAGGAATGAGTTTTCATGCAAAAACTGTATATTTCAACTAAATTGATCCATCCAAAACGAACTTTGTACTTTGCTATGAAGTTCCACCTGGAATGAGTTTTCATGCAAAAACTGTCTATTTCAACTAAATTGATCCATCCAAAACGAACTTTGTACTTTGCTATGAAGTTCCACCAGGAATGAGTTTTCATGCAAAAACTGTCTATTTCAACTAAATTGATCCATACAAAACGAACTTTGTACTTTGCTATGAAGTTCCACCAGGAATGAGTTTTCATGCAAAAACTGTCTATTTCAACTTAATTCGTCCATCCAAAACGAACTTTGTACTTTGCTATGAAGTTCCACCAGGAATGAGTTTTCATGCAAAAACTGTCTATTTCAACTAAATTGATCCATCCAAAACGAACTTTGTACTTTGCTATGAAGTTCCACCTGGAATGAGTTTTCATGCAAAAAATGTCTATTTCAACTAAATTGATCCATCCAAAACGAACTTTGTACTTTGCTATGAAGTTCCACCAGGAATGAGTTTTTATGCAAAAACTGTCTATTTCAACTAAATTGATCCATCCAAAACGAACTTTGTACTTTGCTATGAAGTTCCACCTGGTATGAGTTTTCATGCAAAAACTGTCTATTTCAACTAACTTTGTCCATCCAAAACGAACTTTGTACTTTGCTATGAAGTTCCACCAGGAATGAGTTTTTATGCAAAAACTGTCTATTTCAACTAAATTGATCTATCCAAAACGAACTTTGTACTTTGCTATGAAGTTCCACCTGGAATGAGTTTTCATGCAAAAACTGTCTATTTCAACTAAATTGATCCATCCAAAACGAACTTTGTACTTTGCTATGAAGTTCCACCAGGAATGAGTTTTCATGCAAAAACTGTCTATTTCAACTAAATTGATCCATCCAAAACGAACTTTGTACTTTGCTATGAAGTTCCACCTGGAATGAGTTTTCATGCAAAAACTGTCTATTTCAACTAACTTTGTCCATCCAAAACGAACTTTGTACTTTACTATGAAGTTCCACCAGGAATAAGTTTTCATACAAAAACTGTCTATTTCAAATTAATTCGTCCATCCAAAACGAACTTTGTACTTTGCTATGAAGTTCCACCAGGAATGAGTTTTTATGCAAAAACTGTCTATTTCAACTAACTTTGTCCATCCAAAACGAACTTTGTACTTTGCTATGAAGTTCCACCAGGAATGAGTTTTCATGCAAAAACTGTCTATTTCAACTAACTTTGTCCATCCAAAACGAACTTTGTACTTTGCTATGAAGTTCCACCAGGAATGAGTTTTCATGCAAAAACTGTCTATTTCAACTAACTTTGTCCATCCAAAACGAACTTTGTACTTTGCTATGAAGTTCCACCAGGAATGAGTTTTCATGCAAAAACTGTCTATTTCAACTAACTTTGTCCATCCAAAACGAACTTTGTACTTTGCTATGAAGTTCCACCAGGAATGAGTTTTCATGCAAAAACTGTCTATTTCAACTAACTTTGTCCATCCAAAACGAACTTTGTACTTTGCTATGAAGTTCCACCAGGAATGAGTTTTCATGCAAAAACTGTCTATTTCAACTAACTTTGTCCATCCAAAACGAACTTTGTACTTTGCTATGAAGTTCCACCAGGAATGAGTTTTCATGCAAAAACTGTCTATTTCAACTAACCTTGTCCATCCAAAACGAACTTTGTACTTTGCTATGAAGTTCCACCTGGAATGAGTTTTCATGCAAAAACTGTCTATTTCAACTAAATTGATCCATCCAAAACGAACTTTGTACTTTGCTATGAAGTTCCACCAGGAATGAGTTTTCATGCAAAAAATGTCTATTTCAACTAAATTGATCCATCCAAAACGAACTTTGTACTTTGCTATGAAGTTCCACCAGGAATGAGTTTTCATGCAAAAACTGTCTATTTCAACTAACTTTGTCCATCCAAAACGAACTTTGTACTTTGCTATGAAGTTCCACCAGGAATGAGTTTTCATGCAAAAACTGTCTATTTCAACTAACTTTGTCCATCCAAAACGAACTTTGTACTTTGCTATGAAGTTCCACCAGGAATGAGTTTTCATGCAAAAACTGTCTATTTCAACTAACTTTGTCCATCCAAAACGAACTTTGTACTTTGCTATGAAGTTCCACCAGGAATGAGTTTTCATGCAAAAACTGTCTATTTCAACTAACTTTGTCCATCCAAAACGAACTATGTACTTTGCTATGAAGTTCCACCAGGAATGAGTTTTCATGCAAAAACTGTCTATTTTAACTTAATTGATCCATCCAAAACGAACTTTGTACTTTGCTATGAAGTTCCACCAGGAATGAGTTTTCATGCAAGAACTGTCTATTTCAACTAAATTGATCCATCCAAAACGAACTTTGTACTTTGCTATGAAGTTCCACCAGGAATGAGTTTTCATGCAAAAACTGTCTATTTCAACTAACTTTGTCCATCCAAAACGAACTTTGTACTTTGCTATGAAGTTCCACCAGGAATGAGTTTTCATGCAAAAACTGTCTATTTCAACTAAATTGATCCATCCAAAACGAACTTTGTACTTTGCTATGAAGTTCCACCAGGAATGAGTTTTCATGCAAAAACTGTCTATTTCAACTAACTTTGTCCATCCAAAACGAACTTTGTACTTTGCTATGAAGTTTCACCAGGAATGAGTTTTCATGCAAAAACTGTCTATTTCAACTAACTTTGTCCATCCAAAACGAACTTTGTACTTTGCTATGAAGTTCCACCAGGAATGAGTTTTTATGCAAAAACTGTCTATTTCAACTAAATTGATCCATCCAAAACGAACTTTGTACTTTGCTATGAAGTTCCACCAGGAATGAGTTTTCATGCAAAAACTGTCTATTTCAACTAACTTTGTCCATCCAAAACGAACTTTGTACTTTGCTATGAAGTTCCACCAGGAATGAGTTTTCATGCAAGAACTGTCTATTTCAACTAAATTGATCCATCCAAAACGAACTTTGTACTTTGCTATGAAGTTCCACCAGGAATGAGTTTTCATGCAAAAACTGTATATTTCAACTAAATTGATCCATCTAAAACGAACTTTGTACTTTGCTATGAAGTTCCACCAGGAATGAGTTTTCATGCAAAAACTGTCTATTTCAACTAACTTTGTCCATCCAAAACGAACTTTGTACTTTGCTATGAAGTTCCACCAGGAATGAGTTTTCATGCAAAAACTGTCTATTTCAACTAAATTGATCCATCCAAAACGAACTTTGCACTTTGCTATGAAGTTCCACCAGGAATGAGTTTTCATGCAAAAACTGTCTATTTCAACTAACTTTGTCCATCCAAAACGAACTTTGTACTTTGCTATGAAGTTCCACCAGGAATGAGTTTTTATGCAAAAACTGTCTATTTCAACTAACTTTGTCCATCCAAAACGAACTTTGTACTTTGCTATGAAGTTCCACCAGGAATGAGTTTTCATGCAAAAACTGTCTATTTCAACTAACTTTGTCCATCCAAAACGAACTTTGTACTTTGCTATGAAGTTCCACCAGGAATGAGTTTTTATGCAAAAACTGTCTATTTCAACTAACTTTGTCCATCCAAAACGAACTTTGTACTTTGCTATGAAGTTCCACCAGGAATGAGTTTTCATGCAAAAACTGTCTATTTCAACTAACTTTGTCCATCCAAAACGAACTTTGTACTTTGCTATGAAGTTCCACCAGGAATGAGTTTTTATGCAAAAACTGTCTATTTCAACTAACTTTGTCCATCCAAAACGAACTTTGTACTTTGCTATGAAGTTCCACCAGGAATGAGTTTTCATGCAAAAACTGTCTATTTCAACTAACTTTGTCCATCCAAAACGAACTTTGTACTTTGCTATGAAGTTCCACCAGGAATGAGTTTTTATGCAAAAACTGTCTATTTCAACTAACTTTGTCCATCCAAAACGAACTTTGTACTTTGCTATGAAGTTCCACCAGGAATGAGTTTTCATGCAAAAACTGTCTATTTCAACTAACTTTGTCCATCCAAAACGAACTTTGTACTTTGCTATGAAGTTCCACCAGGAATGAGTTTTCATGCAAAAACTGTCTATTTCAACTAACTTTGTCCATCCAAAACGAACTTTGTACTTTGCTATGAAGTTCCACCAGGAATGAGTTTTCATGCAAAAACTGTCTATTTCAACTAACTTTGTCCATCCAAAACGAACTTTGTACTTTGCTATGAAGTTCCACCAGGAATGAGTTTTTATGCAAAAACTGTCTATTTCAACTATTTTTGTCCATCCAAAACGAACTTTGTACTTTGCTATGAAGTTCCACCAGGAATGAGTTTTCATGCAAAAACTGTCTATTTCAACTAACTTTGTCCATCCAAAACGAACTTTGTACTTTGCTATGAAGTTCCACCAGGAATGAGTTTTCATGCAAGAACTGTCTATTTCAACTAAATTGATCCATCCAAAACGAACTTTGTACTTTGCTATGAAGTTCCACCAGGAATGAGTTTTCATGCAAAAACTGTCTATTTCAACTAACTTTGTCCATCCAAAACGAACTTTGTACTTTGCTATGAAGTTCCACCAGGAATGAGTTTTCATGCAAAAACTGTCTATTTCAACTAACTTTGTCCATCCAAAACGAACTTTGTACTTTGCTATGAAGTTCCACCAGGAATGAGTTTTCATGCAAAAACTGTCTATTTCAACTAACTTTGTCCATCCAAAACGAACTTTGTACTTTGCTATGAAGTTCCACTAGGAATGAGTTTTCATGCAAAAACTGTCTATTTCAACTTAATTGATCCATCCAAAACGAACTTTGTACTTTGCTATGAAGTTCCACCAGGAATGAGTTTTCATGCAAGAACTGTCTATTTCAACTAAATTGATCCATCCAAAACGAACTTTGTACTTTGCTATGAAGTTCCACCAGGAATGAGTTTTCATGCAAAAACTGTCTATTTCAACTAACTTTGTCCATCCAAAACGAACTTTGTACTTTGCTATGAAGTTCCACCAGGAATGAGTTTTCATGCAAAAACTGTCTATTTCAACTTAATTGATCCATCCAAAACGAACTTTGTACTTTGCTATGAAGTTCCACCAGGAATGAGTTTTCATGCAAGAACTGTCTATTTCAACTAAATTGATCCATCCAAAACGAACTTTGTACTTTGCTATGAAGTTCCACCAGGAATGAGTTTTCATGCAAAAACTGTCTATTTCAACTAACTTTGTCCATCCAAAACGAACTTTGTACTTTGCTATGAAGTTCTACCAGGAATGAGTTTTCATGCAAAAACTGTCTATTTCAACTTAATTGATCCATCCAAAACGAACTTTGTACTTTGCTATGAAGTTCCACCAGGAATGAGTTTTCATGCAAAAACTGTCTATTTCAACTAAATTGATCCATCCAAAACGAACTTTGTACTTTGCTATGAAGTTCCACCAGGAATGAGTTTTCATGCAAAAACTGTCTATTTCAACTTAATTCGTCCATCTGATTCGAACTTTGTACTTTGCTATGAAGTTCCACCAGGAATGAGTTTTCATGCAAAAACTGTCTATTTCAACTTAATTCGTCCATCCGATACGAACTTTGTACTTTGCTATGAAGTTCTACCAGGAATGAGTTTTCATGCAAAAACTGTCTATTTCAACTTAATTCGTCCATCCGATACGAACTTTGTACTTTGCTATGAAGTTCCACCAGGAATGAGTTTTCATGCAAAAACTGTCTATTTCAACTAACTTTGTCTATCCAAAACGAACTTTGTACTTTGCTATGAAGTTCCACCAGGAATGAGTTTACATGCAAAAACTGTCTATTTCAACTAAATTGATCCATCCGATACGAACTTTGTACTTTGCTATGAAGTTCCACCAGGAATGAGTTTTCATGCAAAAACTGTCTATTTCAACTAAATTGATCCATCCGATACGAACTTTGTACTTTGCTATGAAGTTCCACCAGGAATGAGTTTTCATGCAAGAACTGTCTATTTCAACTAAATTGATCCATCCGATACGAACTTTGTACTTTGCTATGAAGTTCCACCAGGAATGAGTTTTCATGCAAAAACTGTCTATTTCAACTAAATTGATCCATCCAAAACGAACTTTGTACTTTGCTATGAAGTTCCACCAGGAATGAGTTTTCATGCAAAAACTGTCTATTTCAACTAAATTGATCCATCCAAAACGAACTTTGTACTTTGCTATGAAGTTCCACCAGGAATGATTTTTCATGCAAAAACTGTCTATTTCAACTAAATTGATCCATCCAAAACGAACTTTGTACTTTGCTATGAAGTTCCACCAGGAATGAGTTTTCATGCAAAAACTGTCTATTTCAACTTAATTCGTCCATCTGATTCGAACTTTGTACTTTGCTATGAAGTTCCACCAGGAATGAGTTTTCATGCAAAAACTGTCTATTTCAACTTAATTCGTCCATCCGATACGAACTTTGTACTTTGCTATGAAGTTCTACCAGGAATGAGTTTTCATGCAAAAACTGTCTATTTCAACTTAATTCGTCCATCCGATACGAACTTTGTACTTTGCTATGAAGTTCCACCAGGAATGAGTTTTCATGCAAAAACTGTCTATTTCAACTAACTTTGTCTATCCAAAACGAACTTTGTACTTTGCTATGAAGTTCCACCAGGAATGAGTTTACATGCAAAAACTGTCTATTTCAACTAAATTGATCCATCCGATACGAACTTTGTACTTTGCTATGAAGTTCCACCAGGAATGAGTTTTCATGCAAAAACTGTCTATTTCAACTAAATTGATCCATCCAAAACGAACTTTGTACTATGCTATGAAGTTCCACCAGGAATGAGTTTTCATGCAAAAACTGTCTATTTCAACTAAATTGATCCATCCAAAACGAACTTTGTACTTTGCTATGAAGTTCCACCAGGAATGAGTTTTCATGCAAAAACTGTCTATTTCAACTAAATTGATCCATCCAAAACGAACTTTGTACTTTGCTATGAAGTTCCACCAGGAATGAGTTTTCATGCAAAAACTGTCTATTTCAACTAAATTGATCCATCCAAAACGAACTTTGTACTTTGCTATGAAGTTCCACCAGGAATGAGTTTTCATGCAAAAACTGTCTATTTCAACTTAATTCGTCCATCCGATACGAACTTTGTACTTTGCTATGAAGTTCCACCAGGAATGAGTTTTCATGCAAAAACTGTCTATTTCAACTAACTTTGTCTATCCAAAACGAACTTTGTACTTTGCTATGAAGTTCCACCAGGAATGAGTTTACATGCAAAAACTGTCTATTTCAACTAAATTGATCCATCCGATACGAACTTTGTACTTTGCTATGAAGTTCCACCAGGAATGAGTTTTCATGCAAAAACTGTCTATTTCAACTAAATTGATCCATCCGATACGAACTTTGTACTTTGCTATGAAGTTCCACCAGGAATGAGTTTTCATGCAAGAACTGTCTATTTCAACTAAATTGATCCATCCGATACGAACTTTGTACTTTGCTATGAAGTTCCACCAGGAATGAGTTTTCATGCAAAAACTGTCTATTTCAACTAAATTGATCCATCCAAAACGAACTTTGTACTTTGCTATGAAGTTCTACCAGGAATGAGTTTTCATGCAAAAACTGTCTATTTCAACTAAATTGATCCATCCAAAACGAACTTTGTACTTTGCTATGAAGTTCCACCAGGAATGAGTTTTCATGCAAAAACTGTCTATTTCAACTTAATTCGTCCATCCGATACGAACTTTGTACTTTGCTATGAAGTTCCACCAGGAATGAGTTTTCATGCAAAAACTGTCTATTTCAACTAACTTTGTCTATCCAAAACGAACTTTGTACTTTGCTATGAAGTTCCACCAGGAATGAGTTTTCATGCAAGAACTGTCTATTTCAACTAAATTGATCCATCCAAAACGAACTTTGTACTTTGCTATGAAGTTCCACCAGGAATGAGTTTTCATGCAAAAACTGTCTATTTCAACTAAATTGATCCATCCAAAACGAACTTTGTACTTTGCTATGAAGTTCCACCAGGAATGAGTTTTCATGCAAAAACTGTCTATTTCAACTTAATTCGTCCATCCGATACGAACTTTGTACTTTGCTATGAAGTTCCACCAGGAATGAGTTTTCATGCAAAAACTGTCTATTTCAACTAACTTTGTCTATCCAAAACGAACTTTGTACTTTGCTATGAAGTTCCACCAGGAATGAATGCAAAAACTGTCTATTTCAACTTAATTCGTCCAACCAAAACGAACTTTGTACTTTGCTATGAAGTTCCACCAGGAATGAGTTTTCATGCAAAAACTGTCTATTTCAACTAAATTGATCCATCCAAAACGAACTTTGTACTTTGCTATGAAGTTCTACCAGGAATGAGTTTTCATGCAAAAACTGTCTATTTCAACTAAATTGATCCATCCAAAACGAACTTTGTACTTTGCTATGAAGTTCCACCAGGAATGAGTTTTCATGCAAAAACTGTCTATTTCAACTAAATTGATCCATCCAAAACGAACTTTGTACTTTGCTATGAAGTTCCACCAGGAATGAGTTTTCATGCAAAAACTGTCTATTTCAACTAAATTGATCCATCCAAAACGAACTTTATACTTTGCTATGAAGTTCCACCAGGAATGAGTTTTCATGCAAAAACTGTCTATTTCAACTTAATTCGTCCATCCGATACGAACTTTGTACTTTGCTATGAAGTTCCACCAGGAATGAGTTTTCATGCAAAAACTGTCTATTTCAACTAAATTGATCCATCCGATACGAACTTTGTACTTTGCTATGAAGTTCCACCAGGAATGAGTTTTCATGCAAAAACTGTCTATTTCAACTAAATTGATCCATCCGATACGAACTTTGTACTTTGCTATGAAGTTCCACCAGGAATGAGTTTTCATGCAAAAACTGTCTATTTCAACTAAATTGATCCATCCAAAACGAACTTTGTACTTTGCTATGAAGTTCTACCAGGAATGAGTTTTCATGCAAGAACTGTCTATTTCAACTAACTTTGTCCATCCAAAACGAACTTTGTACTTTGCTATGAAGTTCCACCAGGAATGAGTTTTTATGCAAAAACTGTCTATTTCAACTAACTTTGTCCATCCGATTCGAACTTTGTACTTTGCTATGAAGTTCCACCAGGAATGAGTTTTCATGCAAAAACTGTCTATTTCAACTAAATTGATCCATCCAAAACGAACTTTGTACTTTGCTATGAAGTTCCACCAGGAATGAGTTTTCATGCAAAAACTGTCTATTTCAACTTAATTCGTCCATCCGATACGAACTTTGTACTTTGCTATGAAGATCAACCAGGAATGAGTTTTCATGCAAAAACTGTCTATTTCAACTAACTTTGTCTATCCAAAACGAACTTTGTACTTTGCTATGAAGTTCCACCAGGAATGAGTTTTCATACAAAAACTGTCTATTTCAACTTAATTCGTCCATCTGATTCGAACTTTGTACTTTGCTATGAAGTTCCACCAGGAATGAGTTTTCATGCAAAAACTGTCTATTTCAACTAAATTGATCCATCCAAAACGAACTTTGTACTTTGCTATGAAGTTCTACCAGGAATGAGTTTTCATGCAAGAACTGTCTATTTCAACTAAATTGATCCATCCGATACGAACTTTGTACTTTGCTATGAAGTTCCACCAGGAATGAGTTTTCATGCAAAAACTGTCTATTTCAACTAAATTGATCCATCCGATACGAACTTTGTACTTTGCTATGAAGTTCCACCAGGAATGAGTTTTCATACAAAAACTGTCTATTTCAACTTAATTCGTCCATCTGATTCGAACTTTGTACTTTGCTATGAAGTTCCACCAGGAATGAGTTTTTATGCAAAAACTGTCTATTTCAACTAACTTTGTCCATCTAAAACGAACTTTGTACTTTGCTATGAAGTTCCACCAGGAATGAGTTTTCATGCAAAAACTGTCTATTTCAACTAAATTGATCCATCCAAAACGAACTTTGTACTTTGCTATGAAGTTCTACCAGGAATGAGTTTTCATGCAAGAACTGTCTATTTCAACTAAATTGATCCATCCGATACGAACTTTGTACTTTGCTATGAAGTTCCACCAGGAATGAGTTTTCATGCAAAAACTGTCTATTTCAACTAAATTGATCCATCCGATACGAACTTTGTACTTTGCTATGAAGTTCCACCAGGAATGAGTTTTCATGCAAAAACTGTCTATTTCAACTTAATTCGTCCATCTGATTCGAACTTTGTACTTTGCTATGAAGTTCCACCAGGAATGAGTTTTCATGCAAAAACTGTCTATTTCAACTAAATTGATCCATCCAAAACGAACTTTGTACTTTGCTATGAAGTTCCACCAGGAATGAGTTTTCATGCAAAAACTGTCTATTTCAACTAAATTGATCCATCCAAAACGAACTTTGTACTTTGCTATGAAGTTCTACCAGGAATGAGTTTTCATGCAAGAACTGTCTATTTCAACTAAATTGATCCATCCGATACGAACTTTGTACTTTGCTATGAAGTTCCACCAGGAATGAGTTTTCATGCAAAAACTGTCTATTTCAACTAAATTGATCCATCCAATACGAACTTTGTACTTTGCTATGAAGTTCCACCAGGAATGAGTTTTCATGCAAAAACTGTCTATTTCAACTAAATTGATCCATCCAAAACGAACTTTGTACTTTGCTATGAAGTTCCACCAGGAATGAGTTTTCATGCAAAAACTGTCTATTTCAACTAAATTGATCCATCCAAAACGAACTTTGTACTTTGCTATGAAGTTCCACCAGGAATGAGTTTTCATGCAAAAACTGTCTATTTCAACTAAATTGATCCATCCAAAACGAACTTTGTACTTTGCTATGAAGTTCCACCAGGAATGAGTTTTCATGCAAAAACTGTCTATTTCAACTAAATTGATCCATCCAAAACGAACTTTGTACTTTGCTATGAAGTTCTACCAGGAATGAGTTTTCATGCAAGAACTGTCTATTTCAACTAACTTTGTCCATCTAAAACGAACTTTGTACTTTGCTATGAAGTTCCACCAGGAATGAGTTTTCATGCAAAAACTGTCTATTTCAACTAAATTGATCCATCCAAAACGAACTTTGTACTTTGCTATGAAGTTCTACCAGGAATGAGTTTTCATGCAAGAACTGTCTATTTCAACTAAATTGATCCATCCGATACGAACTTTGTACTTTGCTATGAAGTTCCACCAGGAATGAGTTTTCATGCAAAAACTGTCTATTTCAACTAAATTGATCCATCCGATACGAACTTTGTACTTTGCTATGAAGTTCCACCAGGAATGAGTTTTCATACAAAAACTGTCTATTTCAACTTAATTCGTCCATCTGATTCGAACTTTGTACTTTGCTATGAAGTTCCACCAGGAATGAGTTTTTATGCAAAAACTGTCTATTTCAACTAACTTTGTCCATCTAAAACGAACTTTGTACTTTGCTATGAAGTTCCACCAGGAATGAGTTTTCATGCAAAAACTGTCTATTTCAACTAAATTGATCCATCCAAAACGAACTTTGTACTTTGCTATGAAGTTCTACCAGGAATGAGTTTTCATGCAAGAACTGTCTATTTCAACTAAATTGATCCATCCGATACGAACTTTGTACTTTGCTATGAAGTTCCACCAGGAATGAGTTTTCATGCAAAAACTCTCTATTTCAACTAAATTGATCCATCCGATACGAACTTTGTACTTTGCTATGAAGTTCCACCAGGAATGAGTTTTCATGCAAAAACTGTCTATTTCAACTTAATTCGTCCATCTGATTCGAACTTTGTACTTTGCTATGAAGTTCCACCAGGAATGAGTTTTCATGCAAAAATTGTCTATTTCAACTAAATTGATCCATCCAAAACGAACTGTGTACTTTGCTATGAAGTTCCACCAGGAATGAGTTTTCATGCAAAAACTGTCTATTTCAACTAAATTGATCCATCCAAAACGAACTTTGTACTTTGCTATGAAGTTCTACCAGGAATGAGTTTTCATGCAAGAACTGTCTATTTCAACTAAATTGATCCATCCGATACGAACTTTGTACTTTGCTATGAAGTTCCACCAGGAATGAGTTTTCATGCAAAAACTGTCTATTTCAACTAAATTGATCCATCCAAAACGAACTTTGTACTTTGCTATGAAGTTCTACCAGGAATGAGTTTTCATGCAAAAACTGTCTATTTCAACTAAATTGATCCATCCAAAACGAACTTTGTACTTTGCTATGAAGTTCCACCAGGAATGAGTTTTCATGCAAAAACTGTCTATTTCAACTAAATTGATCCATCCAAAACGAACTTTGTACTTTGCTATGAAGTTCCACCAGGAATGAGTTTTCATGCAAAAACTGTCTATTTCAACTTAATTCGTCCATCCGATACGAACTTTGTACTTTGCTATGAAGATCAACCAGGAATGAGTTTTCATGCAAAAACTGTCTATTTCAACTAACTTTGTCTATCCAAAACGAACTTTGTACTTTGCTATGAAGTTCCACCAGGAATGAGTTTTCATACAAAAACTGTCTATTTCAACTTAATTCGTCCATCCGATTCGAACTTTGTACTTTGCTATGAAGTTCCACCAGGAATGAGTTTTCATGCAAAAACTGTCTATTTCAACTAAATTGATCCATCCAAAACGAACTTTGTACTTTGCTATGAAGTTCTACCAGGAATGAGTTTTCATGCAAGAACTGTCTATTTCAACTAAATTGATCCATCCGATACGAACTTTGTACTTTGCTATGAAGTTCCACCAGGAATGAGTTTTCATGCAAAAACTGTCTATTTCAACTAAATTGATCCATCCGATACGAACTTTGTACTTTGCTATGAAGTTCCACCAGGAATGAGTTTTCATACAAAAACTGTCTATTTCAACTTAATTCGTCCATCTGATTCGAACTTTGTACTTTGCTATGAAGTTCCACCAGGAATGAGTTTTTATGCAAAAACTGTCTATTTCAACTAACTTTGTCCATCTAAAACGAACTTTGTACTTTGCTATGAAGTTCCACCAGGAATGAGTTTTCATGCAAAAACTGTCTATTTCAACTAAATTCATCCATCCAAAACGAACTTTGTACTTTGCTATGAAGTTCTACCAGGAATGAGTTTTCATGCAAGAACTGTCTATTTCAACTAAATTGATCCATCCGATACGAACTTTGTACTTTGCTATGAAGTTCCACCAGGAATGAGTTTTCATGCAAAAACTGTCTATTTCAACTAAATTGATCCATCCGATACGAACTTTGTACTTTGCTATGAAGTTCCACCAGGAATGAGTTTTCATGCAAAAACTGTCTATTTCAACTTAATTCGTCCATCTGATTCGAACTTTGTACTTTGCTATGAAGTTCCACCAGGAATGAGTTTTCATGCAAAAACTGTCTATTTCAACTAAATTGATCCATCCAAAACGAACTTTGTACTTTGCTATGAAGTTCCACCAGGAATGAGTTTTCATGCAAAAACTGTCTATTTCAACTAAATTGATCCATCCAAAACGAACTTTGTACTTTGCTATGAAGTTCTACCAGGAATGAGTTTTCATGCAAGAACTGTCTATTTCAACTAAATTGATCCATCCGATACGAACTTTGTACTTTGCTATGAAGTTCCACCAGGAATGAGTTTTCATGCAAAAACTGTCTATTTCAACTAAATTGATCCATCCAATACGAACTTTGTACTTTGCTATGAAGTTCCACCAGGAATGAGTTTTCATGCAAAAACTGTCTATTTCAACTAAATTGATCCATCCAAAACGAACTTTGTACTTTGCTATGAAGTTCCACCAGGAATGAGTTTTCATGCAAAAACTGTCTATTTCAACTAAATTGATCCATCCAAAACGAACTTTGTACTTTGCTATGAAGTTCCACCAGGAATGAGTTTTCATGCAAAAACTGTCTATTTCAACTAAATTGATCCATCCAAAACGAACTTTGTACTTTGCTATGAAGTTCCACCAGGAATGAGTTTTCATGCAAAAACTGTCTATTTCAACTAAATTGATCCATCCAAAACGAACTTTGTACTTTGCTATGAAGTTCTACCAGGAATGAGTTTTCATGCAAGAACTGTCTATTTCAACTAACTTTGTCCATCTAAAACGAACTTTGTACTTTGCTATGAAGTTCCACCAGGAATGAGTTTTCATGCAAAAACTGTCTATTTCAACTAAATTGATCCATCCAAAACGAACTTTGTACTTTGCTATGAAGTTCTACCAGGAATGAGTTTTCATGCAAGAACTGTCTATTTCAACTAAATTGATCCATCCAAAACGAACTTTGTACTTTGCTATGAAGTTCCACCAGGAATGAGTTTTCATGCAAAAACTGTCTATTTCAACTAAATTGATCCATCCAAAACGAACTTTGTACTTTGCTATGAAGTTCCACCAGGAATGAGTTTTCATGCAAAAACTGTCTATTTCAACTAAATTGATCCATCCAAAACGAACTTTGTACTTTGCTATGAAGTTCCACCAGGAATGAGTTTTCATGCAAAAACTGTCTATTTCAACTAAATTGATCCATCCAAAACGAACTTTGTACTTTGCTATGAAGTTCCACCAGGAATGAGTTTTCATGCAAAAACTGTCTATTTCAACTAAATTGATCCATCCAAAACGAACTTTGTACTTTGCTATGAAGTTCCACCAGGAATGAGTTTTCATGCAAAAACTGTCTATTTCAACTAAATTGATCCATCCAAAACGAACTTTGTACTTTGCTATGAAGTTCTACCAGGAATGAGTTTTCATGCAAGAACTGTCTATTTCAACTAACTTTGTCCATCTAAAACGAACTTTGTACTTTGCTATGAAGTTCCACCAGGAATGAGTTTTCATGCAAAAACTGTCTATTTCAACTAAATTGATCCATCCAAAACGAACTTTGTACTTTGCTATGAAGTTCTACCAGGAATGAGTTTTCATGCAAGAACTGTCTATTTCAACTAAATTGATCCATCCGATACGAACTTTGTACTTTGCTATGAAGTTCCACCAGGAATGAGTTTTCATGCAAAAACTGTCTATTTCAACTAAATTGATCCATCCGATACGAACTTTGTACTTTGCTATGAAGTTCCACCAGGAATGAGTTTTCATACAAAAACTGTCTATTTCAACTTAATTCGTCCATCTGATTCGAACTTTGTACTTTGCTATGAAGTTCCACCAGGAATGAGTTTTTATGCAAAAACTGTCTATTTCAACTAACTTTGTCCATCTAAAACGAACTTTGTACTTTGCTATGAAGTTCCACCAGGAATGAGTTTTCATGCAAAAACTGTCTATTTCAACTAAATTGATCCATCCAAAACGAACTTTGTACTTTGCTATGAAGTTCTACCAGGAATGAGTTTTCATGCAAGAACTGTCTATTTCAACTAAATTGATCCATCCGATACGAACTTTGTACTTTGCTATGAAGTTCCACCAGGAATGAGTTTTCATGCAAAAACTGTCTATTTCAACTAAATTGATCCATCCGATACGAACTTTGTACTTTGCTATGAAGTTCCACCAGGAATGAGTTTTCATGCAAAAACTGTCTATTTCAACTTAATTCGTCCATCTGATTCGAACTTTGTACTTTGCTATGAAGTTCCACCAGGAATGAGTTTTCATGCAAAAACTGTCTATTTCAACTAAATTGATCCATCCAAAACGAACTGTGTACTTTGCTATGAAGTTCCACCAGGAATGAGTTTTCATGCAAAAACTGTCTATTTCAACTAAATTGATCCATCCAAAACGAACTTTGTACTTTGCTATGAAGTTCCACCAGGAATGAGTTTTCATGCAAAAACTGTCTATTTCAACTAAATTGATCCATCCAAAACGAACTTTGTACTTTGCTATGAAGTTCTACCAGGAATGAGTTTTCATGCAAGAACTGTCTATTTCAACTAAATTGATCCATCCGATACGAACTTTGTACTTTGCTATGAAGTTCCACCAGGAATGAGTTTTCATGCAAAAACTGTCTATTTCAACTAAATTGATCCATCCAAAACGAACTTTGTACTTTGCTATGAAGTTCTACCAGGAATGAGTTTTCATGCAAAAACTGTCTATTTCAACTAAATTGATCCATCCAAAACGAACTTTGTACTTTGCTATGAAGTTCCACCAGGAATGAGTTTTCATGCAAAAACTGTCTATTTCAACTAAATTGATCCATCCAAAACGAACTTTGTACTTTGCTATGAAGTTCCACCAGGAATGAGTTTTCATGCAAAAACTGTCTATTTCAACTTAATTCGTCCATCCGATACGAACTTTGTACTTTGCTATGAAGTTCCACCAGGAATGAGTTTTCATGCAAAAACTGTCTATTTCAACTAACTTTGTCTATCCAAAACGAACTTTGTACTTTGCTATGAAGTTCCACCAGGAATGAGTTTACATGCAAAAACTGTCTATTTCAACTAAATTGATCCATCCGATACGAACTTTGTACTTTGCTATGAAGTTCCACCAGGAATGAGTTTTCATGCAAAAACTGTCTATTTCAACTTAATTCGTCCATCCAAAACGAACTTTGTACTTTGCTATGAAGTTCCACCAGGAATGAGTTTTCATGCAAAAACTGTCTATTTCAACTAAATTGATCCATCCAAAACGAACTTTGTACTTTGCTATGAAGATCCACCAGGAATGAGTTTTCATGCAAGAACTGTCTATTTCAACTAAATTGATCCATCCGATACGAACTTTGTACTTTGCTATGAAGTTCCACCAGGAATGGGTTTTCATGCAAAAACTGTCTATTTCAACTAAATTGATCCATCCAAAACGAACTTTGTACTTTGCTATGAAGTTCCACCAGGAATGAGTTTTCATGCAAAAACTGTCTATTTCAACTAAATTGATCCATCCAAAACGAACTTTATACTTTGCTATGAAGTTCCACCAGGAATGAGTTTTCATGCAAGAACTGTCTATTTCAACTAAATTGATCCATCCGATACGAACTTTGTACTTTGCTATGAAGATCCACCAGGAATGAGTTTTCATGCAAAAACTGTCTATTTCAACTAAATTGATCCATCCAAAACGAACTTTGTACTTTGCTATGAAGATCCACCAGGAATGAGTTTTCATGCAAGAACTGTCTATTTCAACTAAATTGATCCATCCGATACGAACTTTGTACTTTGCTATGAAGATCCACCAGGAATGAGTTTTCATGCAAAAACTGTCTATTTCAACTAAATTGATCCATCCAAAACGAACTTTGTACTTTGCTATGAAGTTCCACCAGGAATGAGTTTTCATGCAAAAACTGTCTATTTCAACTAAATTGATCCATCCAAAACGAACTTTATACTTTGCTATGAAGTTCCACCAGGAATGAGTTTTCATGCAAAAACTGTCTATTTCAACTAAATTGATCCATCCGATACGAACTTTGTACTTTGCTATGAAGTTCCACCAGGAATGAGTTTTCATGCAAAAACTGTCTTTTTCAACTTAATTCGTCCATCCGATACGAACTTTGTACTTTGCTATGAAGTTCCACCAGGAATGAGTTTTCATGCAAAAACTGTCTATTTCAACTAAATTGATCCATCCAAAACGAACTTTGTACTTTGCTATGAAGTTCCACCAGGAATGAGTTTTCATGCAAAAACTGTCTATTTCAACTAAATTGATCCATCCGATACGAACTTTGTACTTTGCTATGAAGTTCCACCAGGAATGAGTTTTCATGCAAAAACTGTCTATTTCAACTAAATTGATCCATCCAAAACGAACTTTGTACTTTGCTATGAAGTTCTACCAGGAATGAGTTTTCATGCAAGAACTGTCTATTTCAACTAACTTTGTCTATCCAAAACGAACTTTGTACTTTGCTATGAAGTTCCACCAGGAATGAGTTTTTATGCAAAAACTGTCTATTTCAACTAACTTTGTCCATCCGATTCGAACTTTGTACTTTGCTATGAAGTTCCACCAGGAATGAGTTTTCATGCAAAAACTGTCTATTTCAACTAAATTGATCCATCCAAAACGAACTTTGTACTTTGCTATGAAGTTCCACCAGGAATGAGTTTTCATGCAAAAACTGTCTATTTCAACTTAATTCGTCCATCCGATACGAACTTTGTACTTTGCTATGAAGATCCACCAGGAATGAGTTTTCATGCAAAAACTGTCTATTTCAACTAACTTTGTCTATCCAAAACGAACTTTGTACTTTGCTATGAAGTTCCACCAGGAATGAGTTTACATACAAAAACTGTCTATTTCAACTTAATTCGTCCATCTGATTAGAACTTTGTACTTTGCTATGAAGTTCCACCAGGAATGAGTTTTTATGCAAAAACTGTCTATTTCAACTAACTTTGTCCATCTAAAACGAACTTTGTACTTTGCTATGAAGTTCCACCAGGAATGAGTTTACATGCAAAAACTGTCTATTTCAACTAAATTGATCCATCCAAAACGAACTTTGTACTTTGCTATGAAGTTCCACCAGGAATGAGTTTTCATGCAAAAACTGTCTATTTCAACTAAATTGATCCATCCGATACGAACTTTGTACTTTGCTATGAAGTTCCACCAGGAATGAGTTTTCATACAAAAACTGTCTATTTCAACTTAATTCGTCCATCTGATTCGAACTTTGTACTTTGCTATGAAGTTCCACCAGGAATGAGTTTTTATGCAAGAACTGTCTATTTCAACTAACTTTGTCCATCTAAAACGAACTTTGTACTTTGCTATGAAGTTCCACCAGGAATGAGTTTACATGCAAAAACTGTCTATTTCAACTAAATTGATCCATCCAAAACGAACTTTGTACTTTGCTATGAAGTTCCACCAGGAATGAGTTTTCATGCAAAAACTGTCTATTTCAACTAAATTGATCCATCCAAAACGAACTTTGTACTTTGCTATGAAGTTCCACCAGGAATGAGTTTTCATGCAAAAACTGTCTATTTCAACTAACTTTGTCTATCCAAAACGAACTTTGTACTTTGCTATGAAGTTCTACCAGGAATGAGTTTTCATACAAAAACTGTCTATTTCAACTTAATTCGTCCATCCAAAACGAACTTTGTACTTTGCTATGAAGTTCCACCAGGAATGAGTTTTCATGCAAAAACTGTCTATTTCAACTAACTTTGTCTATCCAAAACGAACTTTGTACTTTGCTATGAAGTTCTACCAGGAATGAGTTTTCATACAAAAACTGTCTATTTCAACTTAATTCGTCCATCCGATACGAACTTTGTACTTTGCTATGAAGTTCTACCAGGAATGAGTTTTCATGCAAGAACTGTCTATTTCAACTAAATTGATCCATCCAAAACGAACTTTGTACTTTGCTATGAAGTTCCACCAGGAATGAGTTTTCATGCAAAAACTGTCTATTTCAACTAAATTGATCCATCCAAAACGAACTTTGTACTTTGCTATGAAGTTCCACCAGGAATGAGTTTTCATGCAAAAACTGTCTATTTCAACTAAATTGATCCATCCAAAACGAACTTTGTACTTTGCTATGAAGTTCCACCAGGAATGAGTTTTCATGCAAAAACTGTCTATTTCAACTAACTTTGTCTATCCAAAACGAACTTTGTACTTTGCTATGAAGTTCTACCAGGAATGAGTTTTCATACAAAAACTGTCTATTTCAACTTAATTCGTCCATCCGATACGAACTTTGTACTTTGCTATGAAGTTCTACCAGGAATGAGTTTTCATGCAAGAACTGTCTATTTCAACTAAATTGATCCATCCAAAACGAACTTTGTACTTTGCTATGAAGTTCCACCAGGAATGAGTTTTCATGCAAAAACTGTCTATTTCAACTTAATTCGTCCATCCAAAACGAACTTTGTACTTTGCTATGAAGTTCCACCAGGAATGAGTTTGTTATGCAAAAACTGTCTATTTCAACTAACTTTGTCCATCTAAAACGAACTTTGTACTTTGCTATGAGCTATGTAGCTATGTAGTTCCACCAGGAATGAGTTTTCATGCAAAAACTGTCTATTTCAACTTAATTCGTCCAATCTGATTCGAACTTTGTACTTTGCTATGAAGTTCCACCAGGAATGAGTTTTCATACAAAAACTGTCTATTTCAACTAAATTGATCCATCCAAAACGAACTTTGTACTTTGCTATGAAGTTCCACCAGGAATGAGTTTTCATGCAAAAACTGTCTTTTTCAACTTAATTCGTCCATCCGATACGAACTTTGTACTTTGCTATGAAGTTCCACCAGGAATGAGTTTTCATGCAAAAACTGTCTATTTCAACTAAATTGATCCATCCAAAACGAACTTTGTACTTTGCTATGAAGTTCTACCAGGAATGAGTTTTCATGCAAGAACTGTCTATTTCAACTAAATTGATCCATCCGATACGAACTTTGTACTTTGCTATGAAGTTCTACCAGGAATGAGTTTTCATGCAAAAACTGTCTATTTCAACTAAATTGATCCATCCAAAACGAACTTTGTACTTTGCTATGAAGTTCCACCAGGAATGAGTTTTCATGCAAAAACTGTCTATTTCAACTAAATTGATCCATCCACAACACGAACTTTGTACTTTGCTATGAAGTTCCACCAGGAATGAGTTTTCATGCAAAAACTGTCTATTTCAACTAAATTGATCCATCCAAAACGAACTTTGTACTTTGCTATGAAGTTCCACCAGGAATGAGTTTTCATGCAAAAACTGTCTATTTCAACTTAATTCGTCCATCTGATTCGAACTTTGTACTTTGCTATGAAGTTCCACCAGGAATGAGTTTTTATGCAAAAACTGTCTATTTCAACTAACTTTGTCCATCTAAAACGAACTTTGTACTTTGCTATGAAGTTCCACCAGGAATGAGTTTTCATGCAAAAAAACTGTCTATTTCAACTAAATTGATCCATCCAAAACGAACTTTGTACTTTGCTATGAAGTTCTACCAGGAATGAGTTTTCATGCAAGAACTGTCTATTTCAACTAAATTGATCCATCCGATACGAACTTTGTACTTTGCTATGAAGTTCCACCAGGAATGAGTTTTCATGCAAAAACTGTCTATTTCAACTAAATTGATCCATCCGATACGAACTTTGTACTTTGCTATGAAGTTCCACCAGGAATGAGTTTTCATACAAAAACTGTCTATTTCAACTTAATTCGTCCATCTGATTCGAACTTTGTACTTTGCTATGAAGTTCCACCAGGAATGAGTTTTTATGCAAAAACTGTCTATTTCAACTAACTTTGTCCATCTAAAACGAACTTTGTACTTTGCTATGAAGTTCCACCAGGAATGAGTTTTCATGCAAAAACTGTCTATTTCAACTAAATTGATCCATCCAAAACGAACTTTGTACTTTGCTATGAAGTTTCTACCAGGAATGAGTTTTCATGCAAGAACTGTCTATTTCAACTAAATTGATCCATCCGATACGAACTTTGTACTTTGCTATGAAGTTCCACCAGGAATGAGTTTTCATGCAAAAACTGTCTATTTCAACTTAATTCGTCCATCTGATTCGAACTTTGTACTTTGCTATGAAGTTCCACCAGGAATGAGTTTTCATGCAAAAACTGTCTATTTCAACTAAATTGATCCATCCAAAACGAACTTTGTACTTTGCTATGAAGTTCCACCAGGAATGAGTTTTCATGCAAAAACTGTCTATTTCAACTAAATTCATCCATCCAAAACGAACTTTGTACTTTGCTATGAAGTTCTACCAGGAATGAGTTTTCATGCAAGAACTGTCTATTTCAACTAAATTGATCCATCCGATACGAACTTTGTACTTTGCTATGAAGTTCCACCAGGAATGAGTTTTCATGCAAAAACTGTCTATTTCAACTAAATTGATCCATCCAAAACGAACTTTGTACTTTGCTATGAAGTTCTACCAGGAATGAGTTTTCATGCAAAAACTGTCTATTTCAACTAAATTGATCCATCCAAAACGAACTTTGTACTTTGCTATGAAGTTCTACCAGGAATGAGTTTTCATGCAAGAACTGTCTATTTCAACTAAATTGATCCATCCGATACGAACTTTGTACTTTGCTATGAAGTTCTACCAGGAATGAGTTTTCATGCAAAAACTGTCTATTTCAACTAAATTGATCCATCCAAAACGAACTTTGTACTTTGCTATGAAGTTCCACCAGGAATGAGTTTTCATGCAAAAACTGTCTATTTCAACTTAATTCGTCCATCCGATACGAACTTTGTACTTTGCTATGAAGTTCCACCAGGAATGAGTTTTCATGCAAAAACTGTCTATTTCAACTAACTTTGTCTATCCAAAACGAACTTTGTACTTTGCTATGAAGTTCCACCAGGAATGAGTTTACATGCAAAAACTGTCTATTTCAACTAAATTGATCCATCCGATACGAACTTTGTACTTTGCTATGAAGTTCCACCAGGAATGAGTTTTCATGCAAAAACTGTCTATTTCAACTTAATTCGTCCATCCAAAACGAACTTTGTACTTTGCTATGAAGTTCCACCAGGAATGAGTTTTCATGCAAAAACTGTCTATTTCAACTAAATTGATCCATCCAAAACGAACTTTGTACTTTGCTATGAAGTTCCACCAGGAATGAGTTTTCATGCAAGAACTGTCTATTTCAACTAAATTGATCCATCCGATACGAACTTTGTACTTTGCTATGAAGTTCCACCAGGAATGAGTTTTCATTGCAAAAACTGTCTATTTCAACTAAATTGATCCATCCAAACGAAACTTTGTACTTTGCTATGAAGTTCTACCAGGAATGAGTTTTCATGCAAAAACTGTCTATTTCAACTAAATTGATCCATCCAAAACGAACTTTGTACTTTGCTATGAAGTTCCACCAGGAATGAGTTTTCATGCAAAAACTGTCTATTTCAACTAAATTGATCCATCCAAAACGAACTTTGTACTTTGCTATGAAGTTCCACCAGGAATGAGTTTTCATGCAAAAACTGTCTATTTCAACTAAATTGATCCATCCAAAACGAACTTTGTACTTTGCTATGAAGTTCCACCAGGAATGAGTTTTCATGCAAAACTGTCTTTTTCAACTTAATTCGTCCATCCGATACGAACTTTGTACTTTGCTATGAAGTTCCACCAGGAATGAGTTTTCATGCAAAAACTGTCTATTTCAACTAATTGATCCATCCAAAACGAACTTTGTACTTTGCTATGAAGTTCCACCAGGAATGAGTTTTCATGCAAAAACTGTCTATTTCAACTAAATTGATCCATCCGATACGAACTTTGTACTTTGCTATGAAGTTCCACCAGGAATGAGTTTTCATGCAAAAACTGTCTATTTCAACTAAATTGATCCATCCAAAACGAACTTTGTACTTTGCTATGAAGTTCTACCAGGAATGAGTTTTCATGCAAGAACTGTCTATTTCAACTAACTTTGTCTATCCAAAACGAACTTTGTACTTTGCTATGAAGTTCCACCAGGAATGAGTTTTTATGCAAAAACTGTCTATTTCAACTAACTTTGTCCATCCGATTCGAACTTTGTACTTTGCTATGAAGTTCCACCAGGAATGAGTTTTCATGCAAAAACTGTCTATTTCAACTAAATTGATCCATCCAAAACGAACTTTGTACTTTGCTATGAAGTTCCACCAGGAATGAGTTTTCATGCAAAAACTGTCTATTTCAACTTAATTCGTCCATCCGATACGAACTTGTACTTTGCTATGAAGATCCACCAGGAATGAGTTTTCATGCAAAAACTGTCTATTTCGAACTAACTTTGTCTATCCAAAACGAACTTTGTACTTTGCTATGAAGTTCCACCAGGAATGAGTTTTCATACAAAAACTGTCTATTTCAACTTAATTCGTCCATCTGATTCGAACTTTGTACTTTGCTATGAAGTTCCACCAGGAATGAGTTTTTATGCAAAAACTGTCTATTTCAACTAACTTTGTCCATCTAAAACCGAACTTTGTACTTTGCTATGAAGTTCCAACCAGGAATGAGTTTACATGCAAAAACTGTCTATTTCAACTAATTGATCCATCCAAAACGAACTTTGTACTTTGCTATGAAGTTCCACCAGGAATGAGTTTTCATGCAAAAACTGTCTATTTCAACTTAATTCGTCCATCCGATACGAACTTTGTACTTTGCTATGAAGTTCTACCAGGAATGAGTTTTCATGCAAGAACTGTCTATATCAACTAAATTGATCCATCCGATACGAACTTTGTACTTTGCTATGAAGTTCCACCAGGAATGAGTTTTCATGCAAAAACTGTCAATTTCAACTAAATTGATCCATCCAAAACGAACTTTGTACTTTGCTATGAAAGTTCCACCAGGAATGAGTTTCATGCAAAAACTGTCTATTTCAACTTAATTCGTCCATCCGATACGAACTTTGTACTTTGCTATGAAGTTCTACCAGGAATGAGTTTTCATGCAAGAACTGTCTATTTCAACTAAATTGATCCATCCGATACGAACTTTGTACTTTGCTATGAAGTTCCACCAGGAATGAGTTTTCATACAAAAACTGTCTATTTCAACTAAATTGATCCATCCAAAACGAACTTTGTACTTTGCTATGAAGTTCCACCAGGAATGAGTTTTCATGCAAAAACTGTCTATTTCAACTAAATTGATCCATCCAAAACGAACTTTGTACTTTGCTATGAAGTTCCACCAGGAATGAGTTTTCATGCAAAACTGTCTATTTCAACTAAATTGATCCATCCAAAACGAACTTTGTACTTTGCTATGAAGTTCCACCAGGAATGAGTTTTCATGCAAAAACTGTCTATTTCAACTAACTTTGTCTATCCAAAACGAACTTTGTACTTTGCTATGAAAGTTCTACCAGGAATGAGTTTTCATACAAAAACTGTCTATTTCAACTTAATTCGTCCATCCAAAACGAACTTTGTACTTTGCTATGAAGTTCCAACAGGAATGAGTTTTTATGCAAAAACTGTCTATTTCAACTAACTTTGTCCATCTAAAACGAACTTTGTACTTTGCTATGAGCTATGTAGCTATGTAGTTCCACCAGGAATGAGTTTTCATGCAAAAAACTGTCTATTTCAACTTAATTCGTCCATCTGATTCGAACTTTGTACTTTGCTATGAAGTTCCACCAGGAATGAGTTTTTCATACAAAAACTGTCTATTTCAACTTAATTCGTCCATCCAAAACGAACTTTGTACTTTGCTATGAAGTTCCACCAGGAATGAGCTTTTCATGCAAAAACTGTCTATTTCAACTAACTTTGTCCATCCACAAACGAACTTTGTACTTTGCTATGAAGTTCCACCAGGAATGAGTTTTCATACAAAAACTGTCTATTCAACTAAATTGATCCATCCAAAACGAACTTTGTACTTTGCTATGAAGTTCCACCAGGAATGAGTTTTTTATGCAAAAACTGTCTATTTCAACTAACTTTGTCCATCTAAAACGAACTTTGTACTTTGCTATGAAGTTCCACCAGGAATGAGTTTTCATGCAAAAACTGTCTATTTCAACTTAATTCGTCCATCTGATTCGAACTTTGTACTTTGCTATGAAGTTCCACCAGGAATGAGTTTTCATACAAAAACTGTCTATTTCAACTTAATTCGTCCATCCAAAACGAACTTTGTACTTTGCTATGAAGTTCCACCAGGAATGAGTTTTTATGCAAAAACTGTCTATTTCAACTAACTTTGTCCATCTAAAACGAACTTTGTACTTTGCTATGAAGTTCCACCAGGAATGAGTTTTCATGCAAAAACTGTCTATTTCAACTTAATTCGTCCATCTGATTCGAACTTTGTACTTTGCTATGAAGTTCCACCAGGAATGAGTTTTCATACAAAAACTGTCTATTTCAACTTAATTCGTCCGTCCAAAATGAACTTTGTACTTTGCTATGAAGTTCCACCAGGAATGAGTTTTCATGCAAAAACTGTCTATTTCAACTAACTTTGTCCATCCAAAACCGAACTTTGTACATTGCTATGAAGTTCCACCAGGAATGAGTTTTCATACAAAAAACTGTCTATTTCAACTTAATTCGTCCATTCCAAAACGAACTTTGTACTTTGCTATGAAGTTCCACCAGGAATGAGTTTTTTATGCAAAAACTGTCTATTTCAACTAACTTTGTCCATCTAAAACGAACTTTGTACTTTGCTATGAAGTTCCACCAGGAATGAGTTTTCATGCAAAAACTGTCTATTTCAACTTAATTCGTCCATCTGATTCGAACTTTGTACTTTGCTATGAAGTTCCACCAGGAATGAGTTTTCATACAAAAACTGTCTATTTCAACTTAATTCGTCCATCCAAAACGAACTTTGTACTTTGCTATGAAGTTCCACCAGGAATGAGTTTTCATGCAAAAACTGTCTATTTCAACTAACTTTGTCCATCCAAAACGAACTTTGTACTTTGCTATGAAGTTCCACCAGGAATGAGTTTTCATACAAAAACTGTCTATTTCAACTAAATTGATCCATCTAAAACGAACTTTGTACTTTGCTATGAAGTTCCACCAGGAATGAGTTTTTATGCAAAAACTGTCTATTTCAACTAACTTTGTCCATCCAAAACGAACTTTGTACTTTGCTATGAAGTTCCACCAGGAATGAGTTTTCATGCAAAAACTGTCTATTTCAACTAACTTTGTCCATCTAAAACGAACTTTGTACTTTGCTATGAAGTTCTACCAGGAATGAGTTTTTCATACAAAAACTGTCTATTTCAACTAAATTGATCCATCCAAAACGAACTTTGTACCTTTGCTATGAAGTTCCACCAGGAATGAGTTTTTATGCAAAAACTGTCTATTTCAACTAACTTTGTCCATCCAAAACGAACTTTGTACTTTGCTATGAAGTTCCACCAGGAATGAGTTTTCATGCAAAAACTGTCTATTTCAACTAAATTGAGCCATCCAAAACGAACTTTGTACTTTGCTATGAAGTTCCACCAGGAATGAGTTTTCATGCAAAAACTGTCTATTTCAACTAAATTGATCCATCCAAAACGACTTGTACTTTGCTATGAAGTTCCACCAGGAATGAGTTTTCATGCAAAAACTGTCTATTTCAACTAACTTTGTCTATCCAAAACGAACTTTTTACTTTGCTATGAAGTTCCACCAGGAATGAGTTTTCATACAAAAACTGTCTATTTCAACTTAATTCGTCCATCCAAAACGAACTTTGTACTTTGCTATGAAGTTACACCAGGAATGAGTTTTCATGCAAAAACTGTCTATTTCAACTTAATTCGTCCATCTGATTCGAACTTTGTACTTTGCTATGAAGTTCCACCAGGAATGAGTTTTCATACAAAACTGTCTATTTCAACTTAATTCGTCCATCCAAACGAACTTTGTACTTTGCTATGAAGTTCCACCCAGGAATGAGTTTTTATGCAAAAACTGTCTATTTCAACTAACTTTGTCCATCTAAAACGAACTTTGTACTTTGCTATGAAGTTCCACCAGAATGAGTTTTCATACAAAAACTGTCTATTTCAACTTAATTCGTCCATCCAAAACGAACTTTGTACTTTGCTATGAAGTTCCACCAGGAATGAGTTTTTTATGCAAAAACTGTCTATTTCAACTAACTTTGTCCATCTAAAACGAACTTTGTACTTTGCTATGAAGTTCCACCAGGAATGAGTTTTCATACAAAAACTGTCTATTTCAACTAATTTTGTCCATGCAAAACGAACTTTGTACTTTGCTATGAAGTTCCACCAGGAATGAGTTTTCATGCAAAAACTGTCTATTTCAACTAAATTGATCCATCCAAAACGAACTTTGTACTTTGCTATGAAGTTCCACCAGGAATGAGTTTCTCATGCAAAAACTGTCTATTTCAACTAAATTTGATCCATCCGATACGAACTTTGTACTTTGCTATGAAGTTCCACCAGGAATGAGTTTTCCATGCAAAAACTGTCTATTTCAACTAAATTGATCCATCCAAAACGAACTTTGTACT